>NW_010143124.1:34788-37166 GCF_000699245.1 Pterocles gutturalis
GATGGTACCCACCTCTCCGAGCAAAAGCATCTTCCCAAAAGACAGCAGCGAAGCAAAGGAAGATGCTGCCTGCTTCGTGAGCTCAAGCCTTCTGCTCTGGGTCACAGCTGCTCTCCAAAATCTAATGTTTTAACCAAAAACCCCTCTCTTCCTCTTCCAGGGGAGATTTGTCCGTGATATGAGATACGGGGTCCAGGTATGGGGTTCCCTGACGTTCTGGGACCTGGGTGTGTTTTAGTGGCTTTGGTGCAGGTTTATCTCTCATCGTAACGTCAGGAGATGTGGTCCACAGCCATTCATCAATCCGTGAGTGATTTATTTGGGTTTTTGGTGACAAATTGATTAAATTGCACATTTCAAAAAAAAAAAAAAAAAAAAAGAGTTTCACTTGTGGCACCGAGTAAAATTATTGCATCTGTCCAAAGAAACTAGCAAAGGTTATGGTGTCTGTTTACACTCCTCTAAAAAAAATTCTTGTTAAACTCTCTCTGACATATTTCAGAGCCGTGGTAAGAGCACCTGAAACCTGAAGAATACGCCGCCAGGAGAAACGGTTTTGAGCTTTTTTATCTAATTTTCCGCAGCGGGTGTTTGGCCCCGCGCGGTGTTTTTCCTACCCGCTCCTATTTTTAAAGAACTATGTAAAAGCTATTTTTAACCTGGGATACTAATTGTGTGTTGATCAATCCCCATCTGGTCCTGTTCTCGGAAGTCAAGTTTGGGCAGGTCTGGGGTTGAGCTGGATTCTGGGGCTGGTTTCATCCCTCTGGCCGTGACTATCCACATCGGCTACTTCCACTTAGACTTTTATCTGCTAAATATTTTGTCTGCACAGTAATCCAGCTGCTTCCTTTTTGTTCTCCATATGTTTTGTTGGAAATGAGTGCTGAGAAACTCATTCCAACCGGGACGTGACGTTTCCTAGGACAGCATGATGTGGGGCGGGTTGATGCTCAGAATGGACCCCCCCTCTCATTGCTCCCCGAGGTGCATGTGGCTCCCACCTTGGCAGTACGACCCTGGGACCCAGCCGCGTGTTTTTCTTCGCAGACGTTCTGCAGCTCCAATTCCCTTTGCAGAAATGGTCCGGATGCGAGAGCACGGCTGCCAGGAGCATCCGATGTCCGCCCCAACCACAGTCTAAACCCAGAATCCCAGTTGATATGGGAAAGAAAAGGATTAAGTCGGAGTCTGTGGTTTTAGGGCATCCTTTTACCCTTGTCCATAGCAACGCAATCTGGGGTTTGGTTTTGCGCTTCTCCAGGAGGAAGCCGTCCCTTTCTGCTCATCCGTAGCCCTGCTACCACGCTGGAGCTTTTCTTGCCAAGTGAAGAGTTAAAATCCCAGAGCCAGTTTCCTGCAGCGCCTGAACGAACCCGTTTAGGCTGGGTGGAGGATCTGGCTCAGCTCAGGGAGCTATGGATAGCTGCTGGGCTTCTGACAGTGATGAGCGGTCCCTGGGAGAGGAGGATGCTCAGACATCTCCTGGGGACGATTCGATGGACGTGAGTAACTACCGCGTCCCAAGACCTCTGCCCGTGTTGCATCACGCTAAAGATGCTTCATCTCTTTAATGTGTTGCCATGCATCGATTGTTGGGGATGGCTTTTCTTTTGAAGAATATATTCTCCCAACATTGCCCTGGGCAGGCAGGGATCGTGCATCCCTGAGCGCTCCCATCGCAGCAGGGACCGAGAAGGACCACCCTGGATTTCAGAGCATCCTTGTGCTGAGCCACTTCTTTCCCTGACTGCTTCATGTACCATCACGGTGGCCACAAAGAGGTGATGGACAAACAAAGGGACACATTTCCAGAGAGAGCAGGAGGTTGTCACAGCCACCTTTGGGCTGGAAAATGTTCCTTGTGTATGGATCTGGGCTGCGGTGCTCAACCACTCCGAGTCCTATTTTACTAAAAAGAGTGTTCCCAAGGCTGTAGTTGATTTTTCACAAGTGAGTTTGTGCACTGGCCAAGGCTGCTGACAGCTCAATATTCCGCTACAGAATATAATTTTCTGTCATTTTGATTTATGTTCTTCTCTGCAACAATAGTCCCACATGAAAAAAAAAAAAAAATCGGACGTTTATCTTAAAGTTAGCTCAATGCAAGTTTATTCTTCAACTGACCTAGCAAAGGAAAGTTATTTTTAGATTTTTTTTTTATTTGTTTCTGGAATAAGAAAAGTACTAAAAAGTCACCTCCGTGGTCAGTTTGTGACCTGCTGTTGGGATTTTGCCATCGTGCAATGTAAAAAGAGTCACCGGGCACCAAAAGAGACGCCAGGCTGAAACCGTGAGCTCTTGGCCAAAGTTGTCACCTGCAGCCGGTGGCCCCGACTCTTAGTGACGGAGGGGTTCTCCTGGGAAGAAGCTCAGAT
>NW_010143124.1:37197-38739 GCF_000699245.1 Pterocles gutturalis
CCGACTCTTAGTGACGGAGGGTTTCTCCTGGGAAAAAGCCCAAATCCCTTGTGGGAGAGCCATGGTCTCCGGTCCCTCCGGCCAGCAGAAGAAGGGCTGGTCCTCCAGCATCTTGGGTGCCTGGAGGTTTGACGGCAAAGATCTTTTTTTTTTCCTGCCTCTCTTCTGACACCCCAGACTTGGGCTCCTGAATTGTTTGGAGCGTCGCTTCCTTGGCATGGGTGTTGGGGGATTATTGCTTGCAGTTTCCTTCCGACAGATGCTTGAAAGAGCAATTCTGAGCCGCGGGAGGGCTGGGAGGGGGAAAGCCCTGCTTGGCAATTTGCGAGAGGTACAAAGCGTTCTGCGAGACAAAGGAAGAGGCCACATGAAACAGCTCTTGGGGTGGCACCGACAGCAAGAAAAAAAAAAAACCAAAACTCCTCGGCACGACCCTAGGAGAAGGCAAGAGAGGAGGGAAGTGTGTTTTATTCCAGTTCTCCGCTTTCCTACAGAGTTCTGACAGTTGTATTTATTGCGTTTCCCCCCGCTTAGCAGCGATGAGCGTCATTACAGCTCCTGAAACCCCAGCGGCTGTCTGCAGCGTGGGTAGCAGGAGGGGATCGTAGGGGTAGGGCATCGGACTGCGAAGCAGAAGAGAAAAAAAATTGGGCTGGGATGAATACTAGGGGTGCAGCAGGTAAAAACCAAGCCCAGGTCCATCCCAGCGGTCCCGTGGGGTGGAGGGTGGTTGGGCAATGGGTTGGGGTGAAGCTGTAACTCCTCTGGAGCTAAGGTGGGTTTGAATATTCACTTCGGTGGAGCCAGGGGTTGGGGCTGGCAGGGCTGTGTGTTGTCATTGCACATTATTTGGGTAAAAATACCTTATTTTCTAATTTCCTAATAAATTCCTATATATATGTATACACATCTATATCCCACCCCTTCCACAGCACACATTTAGCGTATACAGGGTGTTTCCTTGATGAGTGGCATTTCGCAGCTGAGTTACAGGTGGATTTCTGTGTAGCCAGCACAGATACCCATCACAAAATCCTTTGAATAGATCAAAGCGTGCTGTGTGATTGAAAATTCCTTGTAGGAGCGTTCGTTTCAAGTTGTTCTTGAAATTTTCTCCTAATGTCTAAGATGGGAAAGAAGCATTTTTCAGGGTGTAAAGTTTTGTTCATTACTTTTTCTTAGATCTCCGCTCAAATTACGGATTATTGACCAGAAATTTGTATTTTACCATGCTCCCCAAAGGTATTTCTGTATTCATAAAAGCCTCTGGGCTGAATCAGGGGGTGAGCAATAATCACCACCTAAAGGATGGATACACACTGGATTTTTTTCTTGTTTTATATTTGAAGGGTTTTCTCCATGGTATGTTATAACTTGCTTTACCCTTATCCATCTAAATTCTTCTTCAGTTGAGGAAAACCTAAAAAAACCATCATAGTTCCTGTTCTTATTGCACCCTAGCCCTGTAAAAAGCTAGAACTTGAATAATTAAATAAAGACCCATGGAATAACCTTCCACCTTGGAAATAAGATGCTTTCCCT
>NW_010143124.1:38770-39983 GCF_000699245.1 Pterocles gutturalis
CCTACAGCCAGCACCAAGGCGGGGTGTGTTTCACGGAGCCATCCTCCTTGTGCCGGCTGCAGCTTTGCAGGTGACAGCAGGAGAGCGGAACAGCAGCGTATTTGATTTTTCTTAGTTTGCATATTGTAACTTCGCAGCAAGATCTCAAGCCTCGAGAAAGAGGCTGTGCCTTGAGAGGAGCTCATGTACTGGGATGTGAAGAGAGCAGCTGAAAAATGGACAGAAAGGAAACAGCCCTGGAAGAAATAATTTGGTACTTGTACAGACAAGTGCTCCCCAAATTCTGCCCGTCATAAATCATCATCATCATCATCATCTCTCTGCTTCTCATCCGAGGCGAAATGCATCTTCCGCAGCGAGAAAATGGCCCGTGCTGCGGAAAGGGAGCAAGAGAGGTGGGAGGTGGGCGTCAGGGCTCTCAGCTCTTTCCCCAGGGAAAGCCACGAAGCGTACAGAATACATATGTTTTCTCATCAGCAGCTGTTGGGTTTCTCAGCCCAAGAGCCGTTAACAGGACCAAGAGGTTTGGAAAATCTCTGCCTCCCACATCTGCCCCCTCCCCCCCCAGCGATGCCGCTGAATCAGTCCAAGAGGATGGTGCATCTGCGCCTCGTTAGCCCCCTGCCTCTAATTAAATCCCTGGCAAAAAGGGCTTCGAGCCGCTCTGCTTTGGGAGGGGTGACTCCTGGCGGAGGGTGAGCCCGATGCTTTTCGTGGTAGCGTCTGAAACCACCGCTCAGATGGACAAGAAGCTGGTGGTCCTGCAAAATTACACCCCGACAGAGCCTTCCCCTTCTGCTCCGCACAGATCTTCCACGTCTCTAGGTCAGACGCAAAGTCTTCTTTTCCTTCCCTATTTCTCGAGAAACACCACGGAAGAAGAATTATTTGCCCAGTTTTGTAGGATCCCAGGGTTGCCGTGGTGCATCCTTTATTGTCCGAATGAACGTGTGCCATGAAAATGCCTTAATTTGGATTCGTTCGTTAACGATGCCGATTGTCTTCCATACAAGGTTTTGCAAAGTTTTGCCCAGCCCAGCTGCACAAGGAAAGACCTGGGTATGGGAGAGATAGGGAGAGGAAAGGAAAAAGGGGAAAAAAAAACCCCAAACAAAACCTAAACCAGACCAAACAAAAAAAAAAACCAGAAAAAGGAGGAATGTGAGACCCAGAGGGTGCTCCATCGGCGGCCACCCCGCCGCTGCCCCGGGCT
>NW_010143124.1:40014-42445 GCF_000699245.1 Pterocles gutturalis
GGCTCTCCGAGCGCAGCATCATCAGGACAGGCGGGGACGTGGGACCTGGTGGGGAGCCCCTCCTTGCTCATCTGTCCCCTTCTGTCTCCTTTGCAGGCCCTGCGATGAAAACCACCCCCACGTGAAGCCCGACGCCTACGTGAACAACCTGGCCGAAGCCGTGGACATCATCCTCCAGCAGCTGTAAAACCGGCGGCACCGTGGGCGATGGGGAGGAAGAGGAGGAGGAGGACACCTCGCACGCTGCTTCTTCATCCTCTCCCACCTCCATCCGACGTTAACGCACCCAGACCCAGCCCCACCCGGGGTGGTGAACACCTGAATTCCTAAATATTTCATGTAACGGTACGAAAATGATCTACTGACCTCATCAGGTGCCGTGCCCCTGCCAGCACGGGTGGAATCAGCTCTCCCAAAAATTCCAGGTTTGTCCCCGGCTGGGGCTGAGCCTTGTCTGCCCGAGGGGACCCTGAAGATGGTGAGGGGCTTCTCCCTCCTCCGGATGATGCTCATGGGGGTCTGTACCCCCCTTGAACTCTTTGCTGACACCGGGGACCCAGCCTGGAGGTGTCCAGGTGGGAAATAGGACCTGGCACCAGCCCTGGGTTGGGGTGCGCTGGCCCAGCCCCACTCTGCGGGGTCCCGTGTGTGCCTCCCGCTATGGGTGACACAAAAACCCTGGGGAGGGGGACAGCCCCTGAAAATCATGTTTCTGACACATTTAGCCCCTGTCCGGCACCACCCCAGGTTAGGACGTGGGGACGGGGTAACGCTGTGACGTCTTATGGAATAACCGCGCTGTCCTGTCGGGAATAAACCCCGTCCTGTGGATCTGGCCCATGTGTCGGTGTGTTCGGTCGGATCAGCACTGGCAGGGATGCTCAGAGGATCTGAAATGCTTTTCCCTGGCTGGAAAAAAGCTGGGGAGGGCGGTGGGACCGATGGGCTTTTCCTTCCCTCCGTGGGAATGATGGAGGGGGAACACAGCCGGGGGTTGCCTCAAAAAAATCCGAGCGGTGCAGCTCCAGCTCGCCCACCGGCAGGTGATCCATTGGGAAGTGTCACATCACGACATATCGCGACCAAAACCACTGGCAGACACTGTCCCCAATGGCTGGATGAGATGAACCTGCTCCGGTCACAGGCACAGGGACGGACCCAGCGCAATGTGCCACTGAGCACCCTCCGCATCACTCTGGTCCCAGCTCAGCCCCATCCTGCTGCCTGGATGCTGCTAAGTGATGCTCCACGGAGCAGGGACGGGCATGACATGTCCCCGGGGGAAGCTGGGGCTGTCCACTGTCAAGTGTCACCCTTTTACAGGCAAAAGTCACCTTTTAACCAGCATGTCGGGGTTTTAGGCAACGCTTGGTGCTTTAGGCTGGAGTGGAATGAGACCGTTTGGACTTTAACCTGCTTCAGACCTCCCGTGGGACCACGGAAAGGTGTGGAATTACGGGTGTGTTACATATATTTATATACACACGGCTCAGGCAGCGTGCTCTGGCCACTGTCTGCATGCAGCTACTGCTGTCCTGCATGTGCAAGCCAGATAAACGATAATTCCGGCTATATTCCCAGCCGCCGATGAGCCTGGTCGCCGAAGGACGCCGAAGTGACGCTCCGTGTTCCTGGAGCAGCCGGCGAGGGTTGGGAATGCTTGTTTTGCAGAACTGGGCGTCGAGCTGCAGGGCAGCCCTTGGGGACAGCGGGGGAAAGCGGGCTAGGAATGAAATGATAATAAAAGAAACCACATCTGGGAAAATGACCTTAGCACGATTTTTTGGGCTGTTTTTGTAGCTTTTATCCTCTGGATAGCGGTCCAGCCAAAGTGTACGGCACCGCGTGCATCCGTGCACACGCGGAGGATGCTGCAAACCCTGCTCAAACGTTAGGGCTGCGACGGGTCGGTGAGAATTTCTTTTTTATCCTCTAATTCTTCCTTTTTGCTCTATTACACTAAGCCTAGCACTTCAGTCTGATGAAGTTGAGGCAGATAAACATCCTGCCATCTGTCCTGAAACTTTTGAAACTCTTTGCTCACTCGCAGCTGTTTTCCTTTCTGCTTCACAAGGGCTGGAGAGCGATACCGCCCCGTTTCCCCAAGATTTTATCTGACACCCCCGTGTGCCCTTGCCCTGCTCTGGGCTCTCGCTCAGGTTTAGATTTTATTTGAAGGGGTGGGACATTATCTCTGTCCTTAAAACATAAGGTGCTACTTAGCACTCAAATATTAATTTGCATTTCGCCGTTACCTCTTCGGCTACGTTACAGCTCAACAAACAGCCGGTGTCGGGCCGGGGGGGGCCACGGGAGATGTCCCCCCAGCACGGGGAACGCATCACACCCGTACGTGAGCATCACAAAATGCCCATTTTTCTGGCGCAACCCAACCCTTGCTATTTCTAACACAGACACCCCAATGGAGGGT
>NW_010143125.1:0-513 GCF_000699245.1 Pterocles gutturalis
CGTCCCCTCCCTGCTGTACATTGCAGAAGCCACAATCAAGATTCCAACGCAGCCAAAAAAAAAAAAAAACAAAAAACCATTTTTTGGTCAAAATTTTACCTTTTTTTTTTGACCTCTTTTTTTTGAACTCTTTTTTTGTAAGCAGACTCTGGAGGAAGGGGCTTTCTGCCAGCAGTCAACCTAAAGACCGTTTTTATTAAAAAAAAGAGAAAAAAGGAAAAAAAAATTAAAAAAAAAAGAAAACAAACCCTCCACGTGCTGCCGATGATGGAGATCTCCCACCGTGGGCGTGAGCCACGTGCCCGTCGTTGCCACGAGGCGCCGGGATGCCGACAGCGTGGGAACGCCAACACCGACCGCGGCGGCACAGAGCCAGCGGTTCCGTCCCGGAGGCGAGAGCAGAAATGACGGCGACGGACGCGGTGCCTCCGGATGCTCCGAAGAATTCCCGTCCCACGGAATGCTTCCCATCGCGGCGATGGCCACCGCTCAATCCCGGCGAGGAGCCAGATC
>NW_010143125.1:564-2674 GCF_000699245.1 Pterocles gutturalis
TGGGTGGGGTGGTTTGGTTTTTTTTTTTTCCTCCCTCGAATCCCTGTTATTTTTCACAAAAAAAGGAAATAAAACTCCAGCTGCAACTCGCCGCGTGAGCGTGGTCCGTGCGGGAAGTGCTCGCTCCCTGCCCATCGCCACCTTCTCCGCGCCGGCGCTCCGGCATCGCTGTGTCCTGGGAAGCATCTCGGGACGGGGGGGTCAGGTCTGGTCCCAGAGCTGGGACATGGAGCCAGAGATGGACCATCACCCAGATGCCACCGTCGATGGGCACCGGGCGATTTTGGGGTGTCCGTCACAAGGCAGCGTAGGGTTTGGTGGAGAAATTTGGGCAGCAGGATGCGGGGGATTGGGAAAACCAGGGGGTGCTGGGATGCCGAGGGGGGTGTTACTGGTGGGTAGCTCATGGCTGGGATGCTTCCAAACCAGGAATAAAAATACAGATTGGGCTGAAAAAGGACCGGCACAAAAGCAACTTGGGGTGAGGCGGTGGATTTTCAACTGCTGTTAAGTTCTCAGTCAGTTCAACGCTTGAGCTAACCAAGACTCTTCCGTCTCGCGATATTTTCAAAATTAAAAAACTATCTCCAAGTTTTCCTGTAAGTCACAATTCTGTTTTCTGTTGCAGGTCCGAGCCGCGCCCGCCCAAAGGCAATTTCTGGGGTTTATCGCCCCGTTTCATTCCCCTTCCTGGATTTCTTGGACAATTCCCATTGCCCAGCACCCAGCCCAGCTCCTCTCTGCCTGCACCCATGGGGACCACGATGTCCTCAGGTCTCCAACCCATGGCGATGGCCAACAGCCAACCGGCACTACCAGCGATGGGCTGAGCCCTTCCTGTGGCACCAGCCCTCTGGCTCTCGGGATGGTGGAATAAACGACACCTTCGCCTCCCATCGTGACGTTTCTCTTTTCCTTTCCAGTGCCAGGAGGTATTTTTTGGAAGCTGGAGCAGAAGATGTCCATCTGCAGGTGGAGGGAAGAAGAGACCGTCTTGGTGTCTTGTCCTTCAGGAAGACAGCGTCCGCCTCTCCCCGATGATGTGCGAGACGATGGCACGGGATGATGCCAACGTCTGTCAATCCCGGCGGGTGACACCTGGATTTGAGGATTTGAGAATTCCCATTTCCATCTTGCAGCTGGGCAGAACGACCAAACCAGTCCAGCCCAGTGGTGCCCCCAGTGCAGATGAACCGCAGGGACGTGTCCGGGGCAAACGCCGTCTCCCATAACCTTGGGAAAGCTCCAGATGACTTCTTCAAACAGTGATGGTACCTCCAGCATGGCTTCTCCCATCCAGCTGAGGATCATCTTCTGGACTGGAAGCGATGTCTTCAGTTCCCAGCTCGGAGCATCCCAAGGGTAGGAGCTCCTGAAATTATTCCTCTAAGGGGTCTCACCTTGTTGAGAGCCTCGAGCAGCACAAGGAGCCTGCAGCAGACACACCACCTCCTTGGTGGCCACCACCAAGGCCTTGGAGCATGAGAAGGAGCAAGGAGCATCTTCATCCACCGTTGCACCCAAGGCAGCCCTGAACTCCCACAGGTGTTTCCGTTCCACGTGCAAAATCGGTTCAAGACCTTGTTTTCAAAGAACAGATTTGGAAATGTCTCTAAGTTGGGGGGACATGGATTTGACGGAAGGACCACTCGCTGGAGAAGGAACTGGCTGGATGGTGGCACCCAAAGAGTTATGGTCAACGGCTCAATGTCCAAGTGGAGACCAGTGACAAGTGGCATTCCTCAGGGGTTGGTACTGGGACCAGTGTTGTTTAATATCTTTGTTGGGGACACGGGCAGTGACATTGAGTGCACCCTCAGCGAGTTTGCTGGTGACACTGAGCTGTGGGCGCGGTGACACACTGGAGGGAAAGGATGGCATCCAGAGGGACCTGGACAGGCTGGAGAGGTGGGACCGTGCCAACCTCCTGGAGCTCAACACGGCCAAGGGCAAGGTCCTGCCCGTGGGTCGGGGCAACCCCCAGCGGAGAATGGCTGGAGAGCAGCCCTGGGGAGAAGGACTTGGGGGTGCTGGGGGATGAGAAGCTCAACGGGACCCAGAAACCCCCCGTGTCCTGGGGGCATCACCAGCAGCGGGAGAAGCAGGGGGA
>NW_010143125.1:2903-5203 GCF_000699245.1 Pterocles gutturalis
GCCAGGCTGGATGAGGCTTTGGGCAACCTGGGCTAGTGGGAGGGGTCCCTGCCCATGGTGGGGGGTGGCACTGGATGGTCTCTAAGATCCCTTCCAACCCAACCCATCCCGTGATTCTAAAGGCTGGGATGGGGCGCGATTCCCTCTGTAAGGGCATCCCAGAGGACCAGCCACGATGCGTTAATTAATGGCATCCTGATTAACAGGATCCTGATCGTGTCACGCGGTTGTGCGAGATCCAGGATAGAGGGATCAGAGTGTCGCCGAAAACGTGCATGGCCATCGTTTGAAAAGAGGCAAAAGCGCAGCAGCTCTTTTTTAGAAAAGGCTTTTACGAGAAAAGAGTTTTTTCCGCGAGGAACGTCTGGATGGCACGCAGCCTCCTTCTCCCCAACACCGGGAGCCGGCTGCGGACAAACGACGTCTTGAATTCGATTTCATGGGAAATTAAAGGCGTGGAGAGACCTGTCACAAAAATTAACGTCTGAACCGGAGCCAGACAGCTTCAAACAGATGTTGGACTTCAACAGGAGAATATTTCTTTGTTTGACTCGGTGTTTTCCCATACGGAAAAGGAACATCTGTTCCGAGTGCTCCTCAACGGAGGTAGGCTGGGATTATCCACCGCTAGACGAGAAGCAACTGGCCACCAAAGGTTGGCTTCGGTCCTCCCGGAGAAGACGACGAGACTGTTACGTGTCGCTCCGGTCTCAAACGAAAACGCTGAAGCTGTTTTAGTTGAACTGGGCTGCTCGTGGTATCTATACATCCTTTATGTTTCCAGCGACACGGCTCCATGAAAATGTTGCATTCAGACTGGTTAGAAAATAGAAAAGTCTCTTTGTCCTCTGGGAGGTGGTTCAGTAAGAGGAAAATTCCTTGAAAATTCCATAAAAATCTGAATATCCATCGCGTTTCGGTTTGGGCTGTTGCGGTGAGGAGGTCTAGTAGCCCTTCTTCACTTTTTTGGGCAAGTTTTCGATGACATTTCGCATGATGCTTAGCTTATCCTCGGAGCTGGGAGCTGAAATCACGCCAGGGTGCAGAGGAGAGACGCATGTGGGGTCCCGGGGAGCTCTGGAGTATTTCCCAGTTACAAGAATTCACTTTTCAAACTTGCAACAAAACAAAAAATTTTGCCGCCAAAGATTCTTGATTTTTCCTTTGTCCCATGAGAAGATGATATGTCAGCCTGCACGCTCCCTGGTCCTGCTTTGTAGACTTTTTTTTTCATAGGATGTGTCCCAACAACATCCAACGAAGGCGAAAAAAGTCCTGGAGGGAATCTAATTCCTTAGGAAGAGGAGAAGCAAGGTGTGTAACTTCATATAAAAGCTCATCCCCAGCAACTTGACGTTGGAGCCTTCCCCACCAAGGATCGACAATGATCGTTAGGACCACCGGGACGCCGCTGGATCCGGGACCAGGGGACGCTGTGAACCCATGGTGGTGGCTATCCTCCTCTTTCCTCTCTTTTCACTCCCTTTGTCTATCACACGTCACTTACGGACACGGAATAATAAATTTTTTTACTGTTTAATAGAAGTGAACCCCTTTGGCGTGTAATTTTGCACTTTGAGATCTCAGCAAAGAACCACCACGAGTCCTTCGGGGACCGTGACAGCGTCTCCAGGAGAGTCGGCAGCAGAAGGAAGGGGTAGAATGGGGTGTGAAGAGCTGGGAGAGGTGGGACAGACAGATTCTGCCTCATCTGAGACCCACAAAACAGCTGGGAAGGGGACGTCGTGCCAATGACGGGGACTGTGTTGGGTTCCCAGCTGGGGCTGAGCCACAGCGGTGCGGAGGCGGGACCCGCGCGTTTGGGGTTTGCCGTCATCGCCAATGGTCTGCGGAGAAAATGCCGAGATGCAGCAGGAGGTACGGCCAAGCTGGGAGCGGCCGGGTGAAGGATGGAGCTGGAATTGGGACCAAGAGGCTGCAGGGACGTTCATCGTCATTGTCATCATCGTCATTGTCATCATCGTCATTGTCATCATCGTCATTGTCATCATCATTGTCATCGTCATCATCATCGCCATCATTGTCATTGTCGTCATCGTCATTGTCATCATTGTCATCGTCATCATCGTCATCGTCGTCATCACCGTCATCATCGTTACCGCCATCTGTTTTCGAGGGGAACGAAGCTAAAGAATTCCCTGATGTCCCCTGGCTGGGAATTCTGCAGGTGAGGAATTACCCCCAAAAACATCCCCCCCCAGCCCCAAAATTTCCCCCTTTTAGGGGGGCTTTTTGAGGGGGTTAGAGGTTTTGGAGGGGGACTTTTGGGGGGCTTTGGG
>NW_010143126.1:0-1045 GCF_000699245.1 Pterocles gutturalis
AACCACCACCACGCCGAGGCAGGACGCAGTCGCGGTTCCCAGCTGGGTGGTGTGGGGCAGCCCCGACACAGGTCGGTCCCCGTGGCGGTGGCACCGGCTGTGCTCACTGGGGCTGCAGGGTGAGCTTCAAGAGTGTGCATGGAGGTGGTGGTGTCCCTGAGGACATCCTCATCCTCTCGGCGGTGGGAATGTCCTTGGAAGGCCAGGGCACACTGGTGATGGGCTCTGCCTTGCTTGGGTGCATTTGCCCAAGTCGGCATCCCTGCGTGGCTGTGCCGTACCGGTGCGGTGTGCTGGTGGGTTGGGAAGCCTGCAACAACCACGGGGTTTTGTGGGGAGACCCACCACTAGCGGGGAAAAAAATGCGGCTTTGCAGGAGCCCAGGTGCAGGGAGCCCACCTGGGGAGGTGGCATCGCCGCTGGCCCACTAGGCTGTCACCTGCCAGACGGCAGCATGGCGTCACTGTGCCATCCCTGGGGGACATTCCTGGCAGTGCTGGCCCTCGCTGGCTGGGCTGTGTGCGTGCCCAGAGCTGCTCTTGGGAGGCACCACTGGCGAGGAGGAGACTCTGTGCTCCAGGACGATGCCCCATCTGCCTCCAGCTGCTGGGTTTAATCTTCCATACCCTTATTAATTCAGGAGTTGGCTTCTTCACGTCCCACAGTGCCACCTCAGCAGCAGAGATGAGCAGAGCGGCTGGCACAACAAGGATGTTCTGGAGCATGGGAGATGAACTGTCTCCATGCGAGGTACCCATCTGGCGACGTGTCATTCCTCTGGCTCGGTAACCTGCAAACGCCCAGGGTGAGGCTTAGCGTTTACGACACTGCCCAAACCTCCCCCAGCCCCGGGAGTCCTCTCCTGATGGCTGGAGAAAATGTGGCTGGTGATGGGAACTTACATGGTGCATCTAGGAGTCGATCTTCTGGCTGGACCAGTTTTGAGGAGGATGAATACGAAGAGCAGAGCTTGGGGACTGTTGGGTTGACAGAGGTGATGGCTTGCAAACAACGCAGGTCCTGTGCTTTGGTCACAACAACCCCC
>NW_010143127.1:0-88501 GCF_000699245.1 Pterocles gutturalis
CTTAATGATTCTATGAGTCTATGATTCTAGGTCTCTCCCCTATCCTTGAATGGGTGGGATTGAGTGAGTGTGTGTGTGTGAGTTGGCCCCCAGCCAAAAGCAAACCCATCACACAAGCCTATGCCTTATCTTTTGTCAGCCCACACTTGTGTTCCCCTACACCGCATCCCTTGTCTCCCTTTTTCAAGACTTCTGTTGTGCCAAGCCTGCCTTTCTCTATGTTATGTAGTTAGAGTTGTAAATACCTCATTTGATATAGAATAATTTCTCAGTACTGGTATTTTTTTAAAATTATGAGTTCTATACCATTCAAAGCTAGACAAAATTAAAACAAAATAGCTGTGGACATCTGGTCGATTAAAGAAATTGCTGTTACAGCTAAACCAAGTCAGACAGAGCAGCAGGCACATCAAGAAAATCTCGGATAGAGAAGACCTGACAAGTATCAGTCCTGAGGCCTCACAAACTCAGTAGAAATCTTACAGCCTGTTAACAGCAATGTCAGTACCATATTACAAGGCTAACCAGTCCCACTAGTCTGAATCACACAGCCAAAACCCTGTACGGGTGTTTCTGCCTTTCCAAGCCCTAAGGACGAGCACCATCAACTTGGTGCCTTTAGTTCCCCTGTTGTCTTCCTGCAGGAAACACACCAAGCAGGTGGCAGGCTGTACTTCACTCAATTCTGTAGTAATTCTCTGGATAACATCCTCTGGCCTCATTTCATTGGGAACAGGCTATCTGAAGTCGTGGTGCCACAACTCTATTAATGCCTCGTTTACAATTGTGTGAAGATGGGTGGTATGCAATATGCATAAATAAAGTGCATTTCAATAAATCCAGGTCACAAGTCACTGAAGAGAGCAATAGCCTACCCATAGAATAGGAATGCAAGAAAACATATATTCCTATAAGGCAAAAATATTAGAATATCATTCACTTATTTCCCCCTAAACTGTTTCACACAATTCCATGCAAGACAGTATACTGAATAACTATTAAGTTTTCATATTTAAGCATTTAAATTCCAGGAAATGTCACAGATGAGATTGCCCCAAAACTGTAAATGTGCAAACCAATATTTTTTATGTTACCTCATGATACATGCTATATTTAGCACAGAGAAGGAAACTTCTATTAAATAATTTTTAGGAATTTTTTTTTTATAGAAATGAAATAAGTTGATCTTGCCTCTGTAGAGTGCAGGCACTGAAACATCTCAGCAGCATTTGCCCAATCTTCTTCTGAGAAATAGCAGAACTCTAGTGCTGAAATTCTGTTTCTCACAATATTGATAATAACAATGGTAGAAATTCTGATAATAATGATTCTTCAGCCCAAGGTTATATTTTTGGTGAAGTTATATAGAATGGACTGGAAAATTGGGTTTTAAAATAGAAATCATCAGGTGATCTTAACTCTAGAAATTGCTACATTCTCTGCCTGTAATAAGTGATGTGATGTTGTGGATTCTAACATTGAATTAAAATCTTTTCCATGTCCCTTTTACAAGGAAGAACCATGAACATTAAAAAAATATAAAAATTAAAAAGACACAGCACATATTTAAAATAAAATGTAATCTGTAATCTAGTTGTTCCAGAGAAATCTGCATCTGCCACAGAATATTTTAGTTTAGACCTTGCTCCATTGGAGCACATTATTCTTCCTGCCTTAGGCTGTCCAGTTGCATTTTAGAAAACTCAACAGTTGGTATGATGATTTCTTTTAAACTTTAGGCTATGAAAAACCATTTCTGATTAAAGTGAATTGCGAAGAGAATTGCAGTTGATTATATTACAAAGATACATCAAAAGGGATACATTTTCAACTCTTGTATGTCTGTGTACTTTCTGGAGCGTTAAGCTATCTCCATGCTGCTACCTCCTAAATAGTTTTACCTTTGTCTTGCTTTACTACATCTATAAGTATTTCAAGCTTTATGTTAATTAACATTGTTCTATGCCTTCAGTCCTTGTTTTATGTGCAGTTTACATTCATAAATGTAATTATTTTAAACCTGATTGGTAATATATGCTGGCAATAAATTCTTTTTTAAGTTAGGCAAAAAAAGAAAAGAAAGCTGTACCTTAACAATTCTCCATTTCGCATAACATTAAACTGTAGGTGCTCCAGAAAATATCATTCAATCAATGAGAAGAGAGGAGGTGGAACCAAAAGGTTAATCAGTTAAGAAGGATAGAATTTCCTCGCAAAGGATTAGATTGTCTCCATTGATCAGCAGTGGTCCTGATTAGGATATTATTCATACAACTATTCATACATTGGTTTATTTATGTATTTGTATTGCATTGCTATACACAAATATATGGGTGCTATTGGTCAAGGTGATATAAAAAATGAAGCACCTGAAGACAGCTTTAGTACAGGTATAATCTTGCTTATTTTTGTCCCAGTATATAAGAAAGCTGTATATCTAAACTTTCCAGAATTTTTAAAACAAGTAAGATGTGTAACAAAGGAAATACCTAAGGACCTGAACTTTCCTAATAATTCCTGTCATAGCTTACAACAATATTAAAAGTCATTTGTCTGTTCTTCCTCCATCATTACACTACTTCATACTTTATACCAGGTTTGTTATAGTTTTACAATTGTTTCATGTTGAGCACCAGATTAAAAAATATGACATTTTTATATGATTTCTTATGTCTTATTGGGTACATTCACATGTTTACTGTTATTCATATAGGAAACTCCTGGTGATTACAAAAAGATATGAGAGTCCCTGTGCACCACAAAGACTATGACTTTCAGGTATTGTAGTCTAGTGCAACTTGTCTATCTTTTCTTCAAATAATACTTCAGAGTCTTATTTTTATTCACTTTTTTTTTTCTTATTTCTGAGGAAATATTTGAAGTTTGCAAATGTCAGCATCTAGTCTTGCCAGGAGAACCATACAGAAGTCAAAATACATACAATCTGTGGGAAATTCAATATGAAACACTTTAAGATTGAAAGAAATAAAAACAAGCCAGAAAACGAAGAGGACTGTGTATTTAAAAATGCATACCTTTGACTTTAACTTTTGCTACTCATACATATCCTGTCTATAAGTTCAAATCTCTTAGAAAGACTGCAGTTAATCATCAGACAGAGCATTTCAAAGGCACTTGTAAAAACTGTGAAATTGTCACAGTGAAACTCTATTACTAGTTGGTATATATCTCACCTGAGAAATATGTCCATTTACATGATTGACAGTTATATACATACTTTTTGCATAGGCAAAGCTGCTTTTTATTCCCATCTTTGCTCATAAACAGGCAAGATGGAGTTTTGAGAGTCCCTTTCTTAGTGAATAGTAGATGCTTTAATAGTTCAGTTGCTCTTTGAGAGCTGCCAAACAGAATTGCCAGTATATGCTCCACATGTTGTATGTATAGGGAGGGGAAAATGTTGCTTGGGATGGCTCTGTAGATGTTTTGCCATCAGTGCTGGCATTGCATAAAACATTTTCTGTGTTTAGCCTTGTGTCAGTTTCTGCTGTATGCTGTTTCTCCATACGGCTGGACTGGATGTTTCTCCATTTCTGTCACCACACTGTGCGGGTCTGATTTCCTTCAGCCATACTTCTGCTTGCTTGTGTTGCCTTTTCACTACACATAGTGTATGCCAGTGGCAACACAAGCATTTCAACCACTATCCCTCCAAATAAACTTGTGGTTGTGTTTATTATTACTGGTGCTGGCAAACTAAGCTCTTTCTGTAGGCAAGCTTAGGCCATCTGTAAATATGTTTTTAAAAATACAGGTATGTGTCATGATACTGGAGTAGCAGGGGTTAAGTATCACATTAAATACCTATCTGCCTTGTCAGTATCAAAACAATTTTTTTAAATTGTAGCCTTATCTGCTACTTTGTACACATCATAGTCCACTTGTTGTTGCCTTCCTCTAAAGAAGAAAAGGTGCAGTAGCAGTGGTACCTACAGGTAGAATTTTGAAAAGAATGAGATTTAAGATAATCAGTCTCTCCCTGGAAGAAAGGACAGCAGGTTTTTGTTGCCGAAAAATAAGTCAGGTCTCTAGAAAGCTTCTTGCTATTAGTGAGATAGTGTGGTGCTTCAGCAGTCTTTTGAATTCTTAGCAATTAAAAAAAAAAGGAAAGAAATAAGGGAGGTCTTTCTCACATACAAATTCAGAGTTCTCACATTCAGTATTCACTGAAACCTTTATTCTGTACAATCCATTTATAATAACCTCAATTCCAAGTGAAGAGAGTGAAACGAGTGCTTCATTATTACACCTCCTTCTATATTGCCTGTTTGTGACAAAGCCCAAACTAGTGACCACACGAGATCTTTCTGACGTGAAGCTTTTAGTCCTACAAGGAGAATCTGAACAGGGATTCTCTTACAGCCATATTCCCTGTATCCAAAACCAGGTAATGATTTTGCATAAATTAGCTGCTGCATCTGTCCTTTCCATCAGAAGAAAAGAGACATTTTCTGTGTCATAAATTGGCTGCAAGACAAGCTTAATATGTTTTGTAATGTTCTTTATGGAGAGAATGCAATATTTTATATAGACAAAATATACTCAAGGGCAAGGGCTGATTATAGGCACACAATTAAGAGAAGGACATTAAAACTGTGCAGAGTTGCCTGCCTACCAGCAGCATGGTGTGTCGATGGCTCCGTGCTCAGCAGATGCTTTGAACACCCTGGTCAGACTGCTATGCTGAAATACGGTTTTTCTGAAACTTCCTCTTGTCTGGCAATTGCACCTTTACCTGTGTAATAAGATTAACAGATCCACCTGAACGACAGAAAAGCCCTGCCAGTCAGCTGGAGATTAGCATCTTTTACACTGGCAAGCACTTAAAATAGACAAACCTTTTCCAAAAGATAAACAAGATACATAGAAGACTAGAACTGGGACAAATGTTTTAAGATTGTAAGTAACAGCTAGTTCCTGATTTTCACTGGGGTTGTTCAGTTAAGAAATGCTGTCCACAAAGACTGGTTGAACTTTAGAAACTAGTGAATAGTTCATATTTAGACTTAGTTGAACTTGAAAATTTAAGTCAAGAGAAGCTATTCCAAACTGTCTCAGCTATTGGGCAAGGTAGATAGAAAACTGTTCTCCTAGGTTATTTCTGCCACAAGCCCTCAAAAAAACCCACAAAGCATACTTTCCAGGTACTGGAAAATGAAATAGACCTTGGAAGACTACAGATAAAATGAAGGTACAATATGTACAATGAAGAATGAAAATAACAAAACAGTCTCACTACAACACTAGGTGACATCTTCTGCATTTGATTTTAGAATACAAGAATATTCTGAAGAATATGCCAGTATTAAAAGTAACAAAACCTAAAAGAAAGCAAAAGTAGGCTGCTTTTATTAAGGTGTCTTAAAGCAATTTGATCTTATTATGTTAGCATGAGTTTATTGAAATCAACCGGAATGCCAAAAACCTTTAAAAACAGGGAAATGAAGTGAGTTATGGTCAATAAGTTCTACAGTGAATTCAGGGGCTTCTGACTGATCACTAGTGTTTCTGCTTAGACTCATGCTAAGTACAGGCAAACCCTATGAACTTTCTCTATTACGTTCTGGCAGTTCAGCTCAGTGGTGACCTGCAATGCACTTTCCCTGTCCAGAGTTTCTCCTGAGCAAAGCTTGCCAATCACACAAAATTACTTAGTGGTTTTGGGATCTGGACATATATAGACAAGGGAATAAATGGAGACCACTACCAAACTAATTTAATGTGTATCATAAATCAGAAGTGAACATTAGTCTCCTGAGGGGAAAAAAGAGGCCTAGTGTATTAAAACGCTTTGATACTTTTGATCTTCATTGTCCGTAACCTGAAGTATTTTCTAAACACCTTTAAACTGAAACTGAAAGATATACTACTGAAATTCACTCTGGTCTTTCTATTCATTCTTTCTGAGCAAGCATGGGACTTCAATGCTGTCCTAGACACAGATATGTGATCACTTGGCAATGTTCAAAAACCCTTACCTAAAATCTATTTTTATGCCCAATGAATTCAGAGCCATTCTTCTCTTTAAACAGTTTTCTTCCATACACAAGAAGACTTGTTTTTTTTAATGGTTTCTAGCTTTCTTCCATTTGATATTATGGGGGATAACAAAAGACTCTATATACCTTTGCCCCTGAGCAGACAGTGCACCCATGTAAGTGAAAGACCTGGTGAGGTTAATGGAATTGTCAATCTAATATTACCATTCCAAGTTTTACGATTTCTGTTTGTAATTAACGATATATGGCATTTATTATAAAAGATATAACTTATTAATAACAATTACATTTAACACAGGCATGCAATTACACTTATATACATATTTAACTTTCAAATTGTATTGATCTTTTATTTTAATTGACTCACGGCTACAAGCTTTTTTAAGTTAATGCCTGACTATGGTTCAAACAGCTTCAATGCTTATGGAGTTTGGCCAATCTAAATAGAAAGTCTTTGTTTCCATAATGATTTATTTGAATCTGGTTCTGTGTATTTTATCATAATGCAATTCTTGTCATATAAGTGATACCACTTGAATACAAGAAAAAATAAGTAGTCCAGTAATCCTCTGTATCATACTCACTTCACAGTCTCTCTGAAGTGATGGTGCTAATGAGTTTCATGTTCTTCAGAATGCATTACTAATACAGTAGCAATCAAAAAAACCTATTTGTTTCAGTTATTCCACATAGGGAAACCTCACTAACTAGGTATTTTAGACATTGATAGCACTTTTTGGTTGACACTTGTTGCTTCTTTGTTGCAAATGTGAATAATGGCCAAAGCTTATGTTTTATGAAATGATAAAAAGAAGCCAGCAGTATTGAAAAATGGAAAAAAAATGCATTTATGTAACCCACTACTGAGCTTACAAAACCAGTGTGAGTTTCATTGCTACAGGGCCACACTGAGCAGGCACGGTGAATCCATACAGCTAGTTATGCCCATTTCTGGGGTTCCTTCCTTGTCACCATAGCCCTGTAGTCACAGGTACCACTGTCAGGCAGAATCCTCCTCTCATAAGTCCCGGGTCTGGAAGGTGAAAATTTATCAGGTACCTCAAATAGATGTGATGAAGCATCTTGTTTCCTCTGTTCCCAGAGTCACATGCTTGCTTCCTCGGTGATATCATCCAAGCCATGGCCTCTATGGGAAAGTGACTAAATGCCACCTACACAAGATTGCTCAGATGTGGATATATTTGCCATGACTTCAAGTATTTAAAAGCTGAACATTTAATTTTAAGGTTTTTTTTCCTCTATACACTGTGTATGTCCAATGTTGAAGAACGGTGTTTCAGAGGATGACTCAGAATGCCTGAACTGGAGCAGATAAGCATTTAATTTTAGATACAATCCAGCTGGTCTCAGTCTAGACTACTTATAACCCTCTAAAGGTAAATGTTTAAGATAGTTTTAGATGCATCACTTCAGAATTTCCTCCCCACCCCCAATATAATGGCTGATTTAGATGGATAGTTTTTAGATTATTCTAAATGAGGCAGATGAGTTGATGTCCTTAGAAAATCTTAGATGTCCAAAGTTAGGATGTATGACTCTCATTTTAGCTGTGTCATTTTAGATACACGAAGTCCTGTCTGAGCAACACTTAAGGAAAAGACAAGACTTTCTGTAGCAAAGCTCTGTAGAAGCCAAACTTCTGCCATTCCAGGCAAAACATGACAATATACAGCTAATTCTTCACTTATAACTAAGATACCAGAGATCACCAAGATATTCCTCCACTTAATTATCCCAAACTATCTGACATTTTAAAAGTGCTCTGAGCTACGACTATGTAAATTGGGAATTGCCTTAGAGGATGCTGATAATCTCTATTTTGGACCTTTGGTAGCACTTTTATTCACTTAAACTCAAAAGTCCCAAAGGAAGTGAGGGCAGGGTTATAAAAATACATTTTCTTAAACAGCTTTTTTGCAGCTCACATGGGAGTAACAAACAAATAGAATTCCTAATTTCAGGCTGTACCTTAGTGAGCTGGTAGGCCTCATACAGTTTTGGGGGAGTAGGTGAAGTGGCTGTTTGTTGTTGCCTCTGATGATGAACTGGAGGCACTTCACTACAGATATACCTGAAAAACTTTAGGTTGAATTGTTGTGATGAATTATGAATGTATTGTCCAGGGAAATGTAAACCTGGCCAATGAAACTGACCTAAGAGGGACAACATTTAACAGCCAAGATACTTGAATAACAGTTCCTAAGAGGTATTATAGCAGTTCCCGGGGAGAAAACTTCTTGCCAAACTGGAACAAAACATTTTGAAATTTCCAAATTAAGTCTTCTGTAAAATTATTTTAGCAGTGAAAAAAATTAATAATAATTTGAGTTTTTACATTGATTTGTGTGGAGGACAACTATTGCTTTTGATAATAATTTTTTTCTGTTGGGTTTTTTTTCTTGACTGATTTTTAACATGTGAGTCCTAGACTGCTTTACAAGGGAAGGGAGGCATTGCTATCGCCATTGCACTGGCAATGAGAAATTGAAACCTGATTTGAAGTGCATTACCTCAAGTTAAACAAGGTTATTATAATGACCGCTGGGGAAATTACAAAACATTACAAAAGTTTAGAGACATCTAAAGGTAGGGCATCTGTGTCTTGAAACACTCTACGTCTCTTAGTTAAAATAAAATTGTATTACACAACCTGAGTGATTTCAGGAGTTAGCAAGTGACCGATTTTCTGTTCCCTTGGTAAGCAATAATTCATGCAAACAGATTGACTGAAATTTTACTGTGCTACTGAAATGGGAAAACAATGAAATATTGTTTGAGACTTTTTACAAGTGAAAGTTACAGTATATGAGGAAAAAATGATTTAAAGGTAGATAGTATTCAAAATATAATAATATTGAGAAAGCTAAATTCATTCTTTTGAAGCAAGCAATATTAAAGAGACTGTTAGGAAAAAGGCCACTCATTTCCTATACATGGAAAGAAAATAGGCATTAATATCCCAAATGTGCCCAGATCAGCAAATTTATGAAAAAATGTATGAACAGAGCACACCAGACATCAAAGCCATTTATAATTACTGAATCATTTACATTTAATCAAAAATGCATGGGAGGGGAGATGAATCTGGGAAAAACGAAGGTGCATTAAAAGTTTTAGCAAATGCAAGAAAAATTTTGCCAGTTTGTGCTGTTTTTAAAGGCTATTTTCCTGGAACAAATTTCTGTATAGCTTGAATTCTTATGAAGTGCAGGTATCATCACTTGCTTAAACAAACCTTACATTTCAAGATACTATTGACATCACTGTCAGCAAAATACAGCTGAAAGAAAAAAAAATGCAGTGCCCTAATTTAACACTTTGTATGCTTTAATTTTACTGTGGAAAACAAACATATGGTATACGTGATATATATATATATATATATGTCTTTTCTGTGTATCACAATGGTCAGAACAATTAATTCCATAATTTTTTATGCAGCAGCAAATTATAGAAAAAAATGCTTCCTTTTAATAGGATCTGAGAACCTAGAAAGCCTGTTTCAGAGAAGCATTTTTGCCATCTAACTTTAAACACCTATAACACAGAAGTCCACATCTGAGCCTATCACCTTAGGCACATTTAATCCTTTCCCAGCCCACATTAAATGTCTAGTTTAGGATGAGATGAAGTCTGAATATAAACCCAGAAGAGCATTTGAAGATGGAAGTAAAAGCACACACTGATTATAGAATTGTATCCCTGGGAGAAAGAAAATTTCCCCCATGCTTAAAGTTATTGAGAAAGATTTAGGAAATTAATATTCAAAAATCCAAATGCAAGTATGAAAGCTTTGCAGATATCTTGGTGTCTAAAAATCATTAATAATCAATCCTTTCCCTTTATACTCATATAAAGATGGAAGTTTGGCACAATAATTATTTCCTAGTTTTCAGTAGTTGAGATTCTGCAAAGCTTTCCATGAGGAGGTTTCACAGATGATTTAATAGCACATTGAAAATATAAAGTACTTCTGCAAAGTGTGGATGTTGCCATGAAATATTTAAATATCAATAGATAAAGATGGAAAATGCGTAATGACTTTTCTTGTGGAATTGTATCCTGAATATTCTGGATCCCTTTTAAATCTTAAGGGATCCACCTAACACCTTAATTGCTGGAAAAATGCTGCAATAGTTACATCTGTACCAAAATTGCTTTAACTAGGTCTTGAATTTAAAAACATGTGTATTTTTATTGCAGAATATGAATTCCAATATATCTGTAATGGTAAAAATCACCTGAAAAGCTATTAACCAGGAGAATTTCTTGGCCGAGCAAACCAACCTACTAAGCAATTTTGCGAAAATTAAAATTCATTTCCTACACAGTATAGAGTGCTTGTTCACTATAGCCCCAGTAAATAGCTTTTTCGGTTGATGTTTCCCCTTTTTGAATTGAGAGAAGCAGTCATCCTGTTTCTTTCAGTTCAAGGGCCATAATACCATCTGAGCAAAAGTGTTGAGGATTTGTGCGAGACATTTAGATCATTATTTCATAGTGGAAATATTTCATAAGTTACTACCTGGTAAAACCAAATAAGACCAAACCAACGAAACTAATTTTTCATGTCTGTTCTTCCTATTCCAGTGTAAAACACCATGTACTTATTCTTGCCTAGAGACCTCACAGGTGAGCAAGTCTGTCATTAGTTTAGCAGTGTTCTTCTGCTTAAGATGATAGTGCTGCTGGGGCTTTTTAGCCTGTCTCGGTATTTTGTGAAAAGATTTTCCTGGATACTAGAAGCAACCAGATTCTGCTACAGAGCTGTATATCACAAATTGACAGATTATCTGTGACATTCTAAACAAGGCTTCTGGGTCTGAGAAACACAGGCTTTTTTTTCCAGTTTACAAAAACTAGATATCAAAAGAAGCATCAGCTGTTCAGTAGCTTCGTATTTTTCTAACAAACATGAAGTTAACATGAACAAAAGGTAACATGTGCTGGCTAAAGTAGCTACTATTTCAGAAAAGATCTACAAGGTCCCAAAACATAGCTATATATGTGATTAGTGTGGCAAGAGGAGACACAGGGGAAATGATGAATACTTGTAACTGCAAATCTTATGAGTTTACAAACCCAAATGTTTGTTTTGAAAATAACACTCATGAAGTGAGTTCACACTAATTTTGATACTCCTTTCCAGGTGAAGTGTTCAGACACATGACCTAAATGTCCAGAAGGTATCTCTATGTCCCGATGAAGAGATTTTGGAAGTAGCTCACTCAAAAGGATTCAGATTGCCTTGAAAATTATGTACATTAATGGTTCCAAATCCTTACTCTTAGTTTTTTCAGTTACTAAAAATTCAGAGAGAAATTCCCTCCATTGAAAATCAGACCATAGCATTCATATGTTAAACTTTAAAATGCTTTTGACTCCTAAGATAAATGGAAAATTCTTTTTTCTTATTGTATCCAGGAGCTTTTATGTAGTGTATTACAAAATAGCACAAAATAATGAAGTTTAGAGAAGTCATTAAGGAAATAAAAGTGTTTTTCAACTAAGTGAAGATGCCTACAATTTAAACAATAGTACTGCATTTGGCAGATAATTAGTCAATGTTTGTCTTTTGAACTCTGAAAATAAATTTAGAAGGACTAGATAGGCTGTGCTCTAAAAAGTGACAGCTTTCACTGTTTTTTTTTTCTTTTTAAGACTTTTCTTAAAGATTTTTTTCAAAGGCAGTTTTCTAACCAAATACTCTGATTATGTACACATGAATAGGCCTTGAGGAAACCATAGAGGTCTATTCAACTATATGCCATACAGAATTTAATTTTACAGATTCTTATTATTTTAGTTCCACTAAATGTTTTTAGCTAAGGTTGACCAAAACTTTTCCCTTTGAGACCCTGTTTTGAATTCCTTATAATTGCCATATTTAAACTGTTCAGGCTGATATGCCCCATGCCACATGTCTACTCTAGGATGAATCATTTTGGAAAATTCCATCAGAAATAGCTCAGTAGTTTTGCAATATTAAAGAAAAAAATTGTCCCCATTAGTGTGCTATTTTGAAGCAGTTAACTTGAGTATTCTTTTTATTTCTGAATGAAACTCTCTCCACCTTACAACGGTGTCTTTGTAGAAATGGGTCCAAATGAAGCTCCAAATGAAGTCTTAGCAACAAATAATAAATAACAAAATCTTAGCAACAAACAGTCTTAGCAACAAAACAAACACACACACATGCACATGCACACCTTTACTGATTTCATTGGGGGTCAAATTTTCCCATTTGGAGGAGTTTACAATTTTATACTAACTTCTATTACAAATTTAGTATAGTTTAAATGTTTTCTGTTTACTTTGGCTTTGTCTGTTTCTCCTCTCTTTTTGCCTTCTCCCAGGTCCTTGCACACTGTCATGGTTTAACGCCAGCTGGTAAACACGACACAGCCGCTTACTCACTCCCCTCGGGTGGGGTGGGGGAGAGAGAATCAGAAGACTAAAAGTGACAAAACTTGTGGGTTCAGCTAAAGATGGTTAATAAGTAAAGCAAAAGCTGTGTACGTAACAAATCAAACCAAAGAATCCATACACTACTTCCCATTGGCAGGCAGGTGTTCAGCCATCTGCAGGAAAGCAGGGCTCCGTCACAGGTAGCAGTGACTTGGGAAGAGAATCATAGAATCATAGAATGACCCGGGTTGGAAGGGACCTCAAGGATCATGTAGTTCCAACCCCCCTGCCTGGCAGGGCCACCAAACATACACATTTACTAGATCAGGTTGCCCAGGGCCCCGTCCAACCTGGCCTTGAACCCCTCCAAGGACGGGGCATCCACAACCTCCCTGGGCAACTTGTTCCATTGTCTCACCACCCTCACAGGAAAGAATTTCTCTCTAATATCTAGTTTAAATCTGCCCTCTTCCAATTTAAATCAATTAGTCCTCGTCCTGTCACTGTATGCCCTTGTAAAAAGTCCCTCCCCATCTTTCCTGTAGGCCTCCTTCAGGTGCAACCCCAACTCTCTCAGCCCGTCCTCATAGGGGAGGTGCTCTAGCCCTCTGATCAGCTTCGTGGCCCTCCTGAGGACCCACTCCAACAGCTCAATGTCCTTGTTGCATTGGGGGACCCAGAACAGGATGCAGTACTCCAGGTGGGATCTCATCAGAGCAGAGCAGAGCAGCACAATCACCTCCCTCAACATGCTGTCCACGTTTCTCTTGATGTAGGCCAGGATCTGTCCGGCCTTCTGGACTGTGAGCACACATTGCAAGCTCATGTTCAGTTTTTCATCTATGGACACATGCAAATCCTTCTCCTCAGGGCTGCTCTAAAGCTCGCCCAGCCTGCATTTGTGCTTGCGATTGCCTCGACCCATGTGCAGGACCTTGCATTTGGCTTTGTTGTACTTCAGGAGTTTGGCATTGGCTCACCTCTCAAACTGGTCCAGGTCCCTCTGGATGGCATCCGTTCCCTCTAGCGTGTCAACTGCACCACACAGCTTCCCCTAGTCCTGCTATCGTCGGCCCTTTCAAAGAGTTTACTCCCCTCCTGGGTGTAGATTCCCTTCAGGTATTGAAAGGCTGCAATGAGGTCACCCCACAGCCTTCTCTTCCCCAGGCTGAACAAGCCTAACTCCCTCAGCCTGTCCTCATAGGGGAGGAGCCATAACCCTGAATGTCTTCCCCTTCCTTTTCCTTCCCCCAGATTTATATGCTGAGCATGACATTATATGGTACAGAATATCCCTTTGATCGGTTTAGGTCAGCTGTCCCAGCTGTGTCCCCTCCCAACATCTCATGCATCCCCAGCCCACTTGCTGCTGGGGTGGTGTGAGAAGCAGAAAAGACCTTGAATCTGTGCAAGCACTGCTCAGCAATAATTAAAACATCCCTGTGTTATTAACGCTGTTTTCAGTATAAATCCAAAACATAGCCCCATACAAGCTACTATGAAGAAAATTAACTCTATCCCAGCCAAAACTAGCACACACATTAACTGACCAATAAAACCACATGAAGTTTAGTGCAGCAGGTACAGCAATCTCTGGACCTACAGGAGTAGGTGTACAGATGCCTCAGACTGATGCCTTAGTTCAGTTTGCTGGCAGGAATGGGGACACCACAGGATCACTGTGACAAGAAATCCTACCTGAACGAGGTATTTTCTTTCACAGACGTTACTTTAGAAGAAGGAACAGCTAATTAAAAGGA
Organism: Pterocles gutturalis; assembly: GCF_000699245.1. Classification (NCBI taxonomy): domain Eukaryota; kingdom Metazoa; phylum Chordata; class Aves; order Pterocliformes; family Pteroclidae; genus Pterocles; species Pterocles gutturalis. The sequence goes on from NW_010143127.1 coordinate 14,210, forward strand.
CAGTATGCTTAAATTAGTATTTTGACTATGCAAATCTTAAACATGTAATATGTTATCCTGATAACTCCTCTAATTTCTTTAATTTTCCCCTTCACAGAAGTCCTTTTTAAAAACCCCATTTTAGCCCTCTGGGAAGATATTTAAGGAAAGGTAAAGTGAACTCTTCGGATAAAAATTTTATGGGTATCTGCAGTTCACTGTTGTGTTGTTATTGACTTAGAGTGGCTCACAGTATGTTAGGCACTAACTCTACCAACAGGAAGAAAATCGTGATCCTCATGCAAAATTTGCCTTAGGGCAAAAGTGGGAAAAGATATTAATGGCTCTACAGATTTTAATAGCCTAGTGCTCACAGACTAAACCTCCAGTTCACTGCAGTTCACACTGAAAATGTATGTGCTTAACTCTGGTCATGAAAACGGTTGCAGGCTGAGTCCACCCTCAGCTGCTGGGTGCCCTTGTGTCCACAGCACACAGGAAGAGTGTGCAGTGACTGTACAGGATCTCTTCCTGTGGAAGCCACTCTGTGTGTGTGTGCGTATGGGCACGTGTATACACGTGCACGTTCATGCATGGAGAAGATAGTGCTCATGTTACTGGCTTCCTTTCCAGATCCGGAGTTTGAGTAGGGCTAAATTGTATACTTGTACAAGGAAACTTGGGAACATTTCTCAGTTTAGAAAAATAAATATAGCTTTAGAGCTCAGGAAGAGTCTTTGAGTGGTTAAGTGTACATGTAAATATTTGCAGGATCAAAAGATAGGTAGAGTACAGAAAATGAAATGGAAAGTAAAAATATCTGTTAGCTTGCCATGTTAGGCTGTATGATATGCTAGTAACACATTTTTGTCATGTTAGAGGTATATAATTTTTTTTCCTGTACCAGTATTTCAGACATAATCTTCAAGGAGAGTTCATATTTATTGCTGATTTTAAATTGCAAAGTGACAAAAGACTTCTATTTAACACATTAGATGTTCTTGATAAGTATTAAATAAAAAAGAACCAATCAGTGTGTTGAAATTAATGGCAATCTACAACATCTCGTAATATTCAATCACCATTTAGCAGAAAAATAATGAAGATGAAAGTTTCTCCATTTTCACTATACATCACCCCTGTCTGAAGTTTGCCGCTTCAGCTGCTCTCTGAAAAAGATATGTCTTGCAGCATACCCTCAAGGGCATTAGATCTGGGCTATTTTAGATTAAGGAGACTTCACTGAGAATGCACCGCCAAGACTTCTTTCTCTTTTAAATCTACAAGGATCCAGCTCAAGTGACATCTGACACGTGTTGTGTTTGAAGAGGAACTGTAAGAGATACATGCCTGAGAAAACAGTAATGGCTTTACAGATCAGTTCAGAAAGGCCATGCCCTGCCTCTTAGCCTTCAAGATCTCATCTGGATGTTCATCAGTTAAGACAAGTGATTAAATTAGCCTTTATTGCTGTTTGACTTTATGCCCAGATAAGGTGCATACCCCTCCAGTCTCTCTAAACTTTTTGCATCACTCTGCTTTGCTTCTCTTCTCCACTGGCTTGTAGCCTATTCTCTTCCTCAGAAAAGACACTTAGCACCCAGAGTAATTAAGAATAGTCTTACTGCCTTATTAAAAGGAGGCTGTAGCAGTGTCACTTGCAATTGCACAGTGCACCAGAAGGCACAGTACCTAAAGGTCAAACACTAATTGATGTTACAGGTGGGATTAGTCTGATCAAATATAGATACCTAAACAGTAGATATCTACATCTGAAGCAGTCACCCACCAGAGAGAAGAAGGACATTTTTGCACCATGGTTTATCTGATCTATCTCAGTCATCTACTTCAGGAGGTTAGTCATATCCTAAAGAGTCTTTGATTCTTTCCATTGACAATGAAGGGAGACCACAGTATGTAGCTCACCTGCAGATGTGCATATCTGTAGGTAGGTTATGTAAATCCTGTGTTGGTGAATGCGGGGGTCAGGGCAGCCTGTACAGTCAAATGGCACTTTTGTGCCTCTGTGTGTGATTGGGTTGCACACCTTCATCTGAAGAAGGTAGAAATTACTGTCTTTCTAATTTCTTAGAAGCAACTAAGTTAGTGTGTGCTTTTGTCTTTAAAACTCAAAATATCACTTGTACAAAATATCCTTTCAAATTAAGTGAACTTTCAAAGCACAGTAGGCTGGTGTTTCTACAGATGCAGTAGTCATAAAACACCTGTGTAGACTATCTTTTTAAAACTTCAGAGCTTCAGAGTTGCTTCACTAGCACTTATGCATATAGGTTATCTTCATTGTCAGAAAAGGAAAAACATAAACCAAACCATTCAGATTAGAATATCTTAGAGCACTGAAACAAAATTTAACAAAATTCAGCTATAAATGCTAATGAAGACTTATGCTACAAAGTCTGATTTTTAGAAATGTTGTTGAATAAATGTTGTTTAAAGCAGTTCTTCATTGTTTTAGGCACCCAAGTTTAAAAATGGGACCTGGTTTTCTGTCTTGATTTATGCAAGTACATATCATGGGGATCATTCATGTGTCAATTATGTAGTTGTGCAGTGTCTGGTTGTCTGAAAGCTAAACTGCTTGAAACTTAAACTGTGTAGGAAGTGTTTTGAGCAATAAAATCTTCATCAGAACTCTAAATCAACAAGTGCATGATTATTCTGCATATATGGATACACATTATGATGTAAATATGAAGTTTCTGGTTTGCGTTATTCTAGGAAAATAGAACAATGTATAAAGAACGCAAATTAAAATTCCATAGATGTCTAGGGTCAAGGAAAACAAGTGAATTTTCTTGAGGTTTGTACATACTCCCTAAACAAAGGTAAATCTTATCTGGGTTGCCTTTACAGGAAGAAAATGGACTTCATTGTCCATTGACAGAACTGGATATTTTAGTCAGTGGTTTCAGAAGATAATGTAAAAATAATTGACAACATAAAAGAGTTGAGTAAATGTGGTTAGTATTTCCTATTGCTTTGATATCTGGGAGAATACCTGTAAATAGTGCTACCTTCTAACATAATAACCTTCTTAATATGTGACATTAACTTACCAAGCTGAGTTATTTTTTGTAATTTAAAAACTACTTTCAATACTAGTGTGAAATACGGTAGATTATTTAAGTGTGCACATGTAAATGGATCTAAGCTGCATTCAATGGTTATGATTCTTCGATTCCTCAACTACATACTTGGAGTGGAACTCCTCTGAGATAGTAAGGTTTCAGCTAGGCACAGCCATGAGAATTGTAGTTGTTTGTTAAATTGCACTGTTCCCTATGTGCTAGCGTCAAGCAAAGGACCAATATACTGGCATGGTTTTTTGCCTTTCTTCTTTTCTTTTTTTCTTTTTTTTTTTTTTCCTTGCGAAGACATGTCTATTTAACTCCACAAACTTTCTTAGTTGAAAAAAACTACAGAAAAAATATTTTGATATGCTTTGTAGATCCTTACCCCGTTCCCCGTAACAGTCTTCAAAGAGTAGAATCAGATTGATCTCAGCAAAGTGTCTTCGAGCTTGCAGATCTTTTCAGTCACCAAACACAGGCTGTTATACCCTACCAATGTATTTCTGTGGAATAATTATGCAAGGTAGATAAAATCAGGCATAGGAAGCAATATCAAAACAAAGAATACTCCCTGTTTAGTGACTAAAAGCAAGGAAAATAGCTATGAAACTGTCCCTTTTGAATGAATCAACATTGTTTTCTTCTTGATTGCTTTAGATACCCTGAATAATTTTGCATACAACAAAACCAGAGACTAATAGAGATCAACTGTGGGCTTGGAATTGTGTGGAATGAAGAAAGACATTTATACTCAAGAATAAATCCATTTTTGTGAAATAAACTAAAATTTGATGCTTGAAAGAGGAGAAAAGAGAGTAATAATATAAACCCAGCTTACTTATATTGTATGTTAGTGTTTTCTAAGGAGACCACTGCTGCCTACATAAAAAAAAATACACAAAATAGTTTAAAAAAAATATTTTCTTAAAATCAGCCCATTACTCTAAGGTCAAACATATTAATACTGAGGCAATCCAAACTTTCTAGGCTTGGTTTATGTCATATTAGACCTTAGTACCAATTAATTTTTAATTTATGAAGTTCTAGCAATCCTATCACTTACAAAATAAACTAATTACAAAGCTTCTTAGTCAAATCCATTTGGTTTGTAATATTATACTTTTAAAAACATTACAGAAAATTCCACAAATCTAAGAATTTACCTTAACTGCCAATGGATTTGAGAAAGAATGCATTACAAAAAGCACATTGTTAAGTTTTGTGAAAAGTACCCCTGCCTTCATATAATTGGGGGGAATATAAGTTGTTTCACGGAATTGATTCTTTTTATTTGTTTTGGTCAAAGAAAAGCTCATTAGGGGTAGAAAGAGGGGTTTCAGCTCGTATTTTGGAGTTCTTCTTTTGTTTTTCTCTGATCTGTGTATAAATTAGAGAAATCTAGACATGGCTGTAACAGAAAAACATCTTTCCTCCCCCTTGTTGCCTTTGACTGGTAGAAGCTACAGTACTAATGTGGGTGTTGTTTAGTCTGTCACTTCATTTTTTTTTTACCTGTTGTGGATGCTGAAATAAATTTTAAGTCAGTTGTGAGTTATAGGAGCAACATAAAATGTTTCTTTGCCTCAGAAAGTGAGGCCTGCATAAGTGTTCTGGCTCACTACATAAAATTTACATTTAAAAAATAAATAAAAGCCTTGACAACATGACACACACCACTTGATATTATTACGGACAAAGTCTTTCACATGCGTTCATTTCCAAGATAGCAATGTCAGAAGCATCAACCATTACAAGTTTCTCTTTTTACAAATATAGATTTACTGTGAGAGCTTAACAGGACTAAAGCCCCCAGTAGCCTTGCACCTCTGTAGCATAGGTAGTCCAGGTCATGCATCGCCATGTGGCACCATGCATGTATGTCTTACATACCTGACTTGTGTGTCCACTTGCAGAGAGAGATAGCTTAACAGTAATCTAATTTAGTACTGGAATAGTTTCCTACAGACAGATCAATAAAATAATAGATTTAGTATGTAGATATGTGATGTGGACACTCCTCCTGCAACAAGTTATCTGACGCCATCAGCACACTCTGTGTAAGTCACTGTATGTCTTCTGTAAAGTAGCAGATCATAGGTCACGATGATGGTGTAATGAGGTCAGAACAGCATTTATCTCTGTAAACTTAGGGTAAAAACTCAACATGCAAGCAGTCACTTTTAAGTATTGCACTTTGAAGTATTTTCAAAAGAAGCAAATGCAGAAATAAACATGGTTTTCCATCTCGCCTCAAATGAGCATGACAGGATGACATTTGCAGTAGTATATATTTCTGAATACTGTTTCTAAAGAACAAGATGAGTGTTTAGTTCTTTAGACAACATGCAGTAAATGCAGCAAAGAATAGATCTCTGCAACTAGTGATCAACAGAAAACGAGGGTGTTTATTCTATAGTAAAGAAACTGCTTCAGACTGCTCATGGTTATTCTAATGTCTCTGCCTCTAATGACATGCTCTAAAGCTGCGGTTGATGGTGTTCTAAGCTCTTGGGCAATAAGGAAGAGATCTATTCTAGTTCATGTATCAGGATGAGAAAAATTAATTTTCTGTCAAGAAGACAGAACTAGTAGTGTAGAAGAAAAATCTCTAAATCCGTACAACGACTTTGTGACAGCAGAAAGTTAAAGAGGGATCAAAACACAGGGATATGCATATTGCATGCCACACTACATAGATGCCACATCAGAAAGAGTTTAGTTTCAGTGTCTGTCAAAATAAAGGAAGCAGCATAACAAAGATGTGTGTACTACAGTGTGATGGAGAACAGGACCATGTCTAATATCTCAGTGAAAATGTAATAAAAACCCCTATAATTTAATCAAAAAAGATCTCCACAATAATGACATTTGCAAGCAATAATTTCCTCTGTGATCTAATTGTTGTTAACTATTGAGCAATTTGTCCTGTTTGCAATTCAGCTTCTGGATTTCTCTCTGACTTGAGAACTGGAGAGAGTATTACTGGTGCCACAGGAGGTGGCACTCTTCCCTTCATATTTGTTCTGAATTAATCTCTTCAGACACAGAAGGCACAAAATAATTGAAAGTATTATATTTCATGAGATCTGTGAAAAAGCGGTCATAACAAGGCCTGTTGGATGAAGACCAAGTTGGGGGTCTCTGAGTCTTCTTATTGTTTCAGTACCTGCCCAGGACACTGATGAAGTAGTTTTCAGATGCGTCGCTAAGTAATTTTACACTGACAGCAAGGCCAGCTAGGAAGTGGATTGCAGGCACAAATTGATTCCTTCCTCTTTTCTAAGAAAGCATCATGAGCTTGTGCTGCTATTTCTTGGAACAGAGGTGAGTGAGGACAAAACAGAAAGTAGCAGAGGTCCTACGTTGTATGGAACTAAAGTAACCTGTCAGGTGTCCGTGCTGCAAGCAAGACTAGGAAATATTGGAAAGGTGTCCTGGTAGAAAAAGTCTTTGCATTGCGGATTTGGAGAGCTGTCATCTCATCATTTTCTGTTGAAAGACAGAATTTATGGCAGAGTAAAGCCAAGTTTTTCCTCAGTGCACCAATGCTATTTTCACTTTCTATCTTCCATTAGGATGAAAAATTCTTAAGGCCAGAAATACTTGAGCTGCATGTTTAAAAAGAGAAATGCCTGTCTATCCTACACCCTAAAATACTGAAGCCTTGATCCTGTAATGCACTGTATGGAGTTCATTGTGTAATTGATAGAAACTTTCTATCTTATGGCAAATTCAGCTCACTCCAGGGACAGGAGTAATTCCTATCATACCATGACAAGGTAAGTAGGACCCATAGCAAGTAGAATAAATGTCCTTTCAGGACTAGGAGCTTCTGTTTGACATGTATGAGGATTTTGTTATTTAATTACATGAAAACTAGATTGAACCTTTAATTTTTTTTTTGTCCTAAAACTGTGTCTGTGGCCATAGGAGCTTAAATGTGCAGTGATTATCTAGAAGAGATGTCATACAAATGTGAGGCATCTGGTATCATTACCAGACAAATTGCAGAATTTAATTTAACAGTTTCAGGTTTTGTATTTCTCATACTTATCTTTACAGGATATGAGAAGTGCAGAACAGATTACAGCAGATTATTTAAATTAAGCATATAAACATTTATGATTATGTATGGCCAGAATTAAGTAACAGGTTAAACACCTAGACCAAGAACTGTTGTATGGCTTTATCTTTTCTACCAAGGCCTTCTGCATTCTCTGTGCTTTCTTGATGAATTAACAAATTTAGCTGTATATTCTTCCTCCTACTTGATAAACATACACTTTAGAAAAGAGTGAGAAAATGAATTAAATTGACAGTTATGAGCGCTAATGGTGTTGAGTTTCTGTCAAGTGAGACTAGAGATCGAGCTGGTGTGTTCTGAATTTCCTTTCTGTGTAGACATCTTTTTATTGTCAAAAAGAACTTTACAGCTTTGTTTGCTTTGAAAAAAACTAGTTTATTAAAATAATAATGTCTATTTTATCACAGAGTTTCTACTGTCTATCAAAACCTGCTCTCTTTTGGCACAAGTATTTTGCAGTGGATAAAGGCAATCTGAAAGTATGTAAAAAGTAAAATTAAAAAAATGATGTCGCTAATCATTGGGTCGACTTGGCGAGCAGTCGCTGAATTAATTTTCTTAAGAATTCATTCACATTTAATGTTGTTTTTTGTGGAAACTTGACTGTAATTTTGTTTGTGAGTCTAGTTGTATACAGAATTGGAAATCTTACTAAGAAGGAAAGTACTGTAAAATAAAAACAATGTCATTTGGCCAAAGCTGTACGAACTGTGCTTCTTGTTCCATGCAGAATGCAATGATTAAGAGTTACTAACTCTCATGAAGCTAAAAGCTCGTGTGTCAGTGGACTTTTGGCTCTCAAAATCTGAATCAGTCAACCTTAGCAGCCATGAGGAACAGACTTTGCTTTGGGGAGCTTCCCTCTGGACACAGGGCTGAGGTGGCACCAGTGCTCACTTCATTGATTGAGTTCCTGAGGAGCTGCTTGCTCTTTTCTTTCCGACTGGGAAATCTGGTGGAATGGATGATCTTCACGTCACCAGTTACACTGTGAAGGCTGAAGTGGATTGACTCTTTTGACTGTCCTTTGAGTGGGAATTAACCATGTGGCCTCAGATTAGAAAATTGCTTGATTCACAAAATGTCATACTGGCTTCTTCCCTTGTCACAGTGGATGCAGCAGTCATGACATGACAGATTTGTCATCAGCTGCTCTTTGAGGCAGGTGGAGCCAATAGAACACAATGGTAAGGGTCAAAATCTTCTCAGGACAAGTTCTTTCATTTTGCTTGGCACATTTAATTACTTCCTAAGGCTGGACTAACAAAAATGAGAATGACTTAGTGAATGAGCGATTAGGGCTGTTAAATGAGGCAGTATGTGCCACCTCCTCCAATTTATATTAACGTCTTCAGTGCAAAATGTAGTTTTGGAAAGGTGAGAACAAAACCCTCCTGATTAAATACACTGCTCAGGGCGCTGCTGGGTGACAGCAGAGACTTACTCCATTCCCTAGCTGGTTTTTAAATAGGTGTCTTTGCCTAGACCTCTTTATGCTCTATAATTAATGAAGAGGGGTGGATGGCCCTGAAAGGTTCTTTATGTCAACTTTCAACTTTTTTCACTGGTGACAGGGGGAGTTGGGTGACTTAATTAGACTGGACATCTAAACTTCTGCTGGCAAAGTTAGCAGAGATGGTTCTCACATTAAATGACAGCAATCTGGAGAAAATATCAGTTTTATCTTAACGGTAGATGGTATAATTCAATATTTCTGAATTGATCTTCCTGAGGTTAAAAATGACAGGAATGAAAAACAGGTAAATGTTCCTCATAAGAATGGAGAATACTGCACTGTGATATGGAGAATAGTTAAGAGAACTGGCCAAGGAAGTAACTGACATGTGGAATGAGATTAATCAAGTCACATGTAATCTTACAGGAGAAAAAACTTAAAAAGCAATAATATTGGAAGAGATAAAATGTTTGTGCATTTTATGTGGACGATTGTATTAAAAAAAATAGCACAGGCTGTAACGAGCAGTAATTTCAGTAATTTCAATCAAAGCTTCAAAAGCAGTACTTGAGTTGCTGAATAGCAGTACTAAATACGGTAAACAGCAGAAGAGCCATCTCCTCTACTGTAAAATTAAAAAGGTTCATTGAAGCTAAAGATGCTATGATGACTTACATCAGCTGAAGAGCTGTCCCATGAAGTTTATCAGCTCCATATTGAAATATAAATTGTAAAGCATGTATAATAATGACTTCAGCTGCTTCCTGTCAGACAATGTTTAACTGTACATGCTGCCTCTAAAGGCTACCTCATCCAGAAGGGTCCAAAAAGGGAGCCAGGCTGGGGAAGAGAGGCAAACCAGAAAAGGCAGAGTTTGTCTACTTCAGAGATGGAAAGAAAGACAAACTATTCCTTATTCTCTGAAGCAGAGGTTTAACAAATTGCTGCAGTATGGGTTTTGATTTTACATTAACATATTTCAAATAATCTTCAGACAAATGGTAATAAGAGCAAAGGATGCAGGCATTAGCATCAGGTTTGCCTAAACCACTTAACAATCATGTTACAGCACTCTGAGAAAGCTGGAAGCTTGAGAGACAGGAGTGGCAATAATCAGACATCATTGTAACAGAGGCAGATGCCAGTCTGGAAAGTTACCACAGAACGAATCAGATTAATCCTTTGCAGCTTGGCCAGTGGAAAGGGATATTGGAGGACATACTGGTGGTTTGTGGCTACAACAAATGACAAAATTAGTTACCTTTTTCAATACGTCATAAGGATTCTCCTCCTTCAGTGAAAAACGAGTGTGTTCATGAATATTTCTTCACTAATAATGAAGAGACACTCACTTTTATTTCTTCAGTTCTTATCACCTGTATTTCTTCTTTTCTGCTTTCAGTCCTACTCTTTACAGTTGCTTACATTTTCTCTACTTACTCTATACATGAGTAATATACATATATATTTCTCTACCTATCTCACAGGAATTCAGTTTGTACAGAAACAATTGTTAAGTGGATCTGTTGAATTCCTTAGAGAGAAAACATTAAGGAAATAAATAAAAAATAATCACAGACCCCTGACCTAATTAGGATAATGGCTTTATTTTATGAGGGCCACCACAGAAGAATGAAAAGGTTTGATGACATGTACGCTTCATATAATTAGTTCCTCACTAATCATGGGAAGCATTGCATCAGTTTGACTTAGAATTTTATTTTTTTCTGAGCACAAATTAATTATATAATATATGCAGGCAAAAAAACTTCTCTACAATGGAAAGAACACCTGTTCAAATCCCGTACCAATAAACAAAACACAACGTTTTAAATGAGTGCTTCAGGTAGAGACTTAAACAAAGTATACTATGGATTATGTCTTTTATATCATCAAGATGTTTTTACATCTATTGTCCTTAAACCTGCCTGTGTTTTCAGGGTGCAAGGAGACGCTTGATAATATGAACAGATTCATTCAGAAGATTCTTCATGGAGACAACACTACAGATTCTCTGGAGTGAACCAAGGAGGAATAATACTGCAAATCTGTGGCACCCTGGGAGCACAGCAATCTTTGTACAGTGGAAATAAACTCACCAAAATCTTACTGCAAGATCTGAACTGGAATGGGACGGATGTCTGTTCTGAATGGTGTCATCTTAATGTTGCCATCTTGTGAAAGACATGGAAGAAAAAAGAAATGTCTTATCCTGACCATCCAAACAACAAAAAGACTTTTAGGAGCTGGGAGAAAATCCTGGAGACAAGCAGTTGAGAAAAGTGTGATAGTGTAATTCAGAATGTCCTTTTTTCTTTTTGTTTCTTTTTTTTCACACAAAGTATTGTACATCTCAGCTGAAGGTGCTGTTTGGAACAGAGCTGTTTACAGTGCAGTAATATATGGATATGCTGCTCAATACAGGCTTTCCAGGAAAGGAAGTATGCTATGTAAATACGGCTCTGAGTTTTTGAAGGTGAACTAACTAATTCCAGGGATAGTAAAGGATGTTCCTGTTAACAAATGAAAGAGTTTGGCTTTATTTCAGTGCTTATTCATATTGATCTAATGGAAAACAGATGGCCTATTTATGGAAGTTGAGTATTAAAGGACATTTTCACCCTTATGATGTTCCCAGTAATGGATAAAATGAACTACTTCTATTATCTTTGAGAGCTGTCAGCTGCATTAGATAATAGGTATGCTTGATTAACTCTCACTGTATTTGCACCTTATAGTGTAATATGGCCTCAAATGAAACATAGGTAGATGGGATTTTAACTTTGAGTGCTTCTGCAGGAAGTAACATTATCTTTTTTCATTCTTTTGCTACAGGGGAAATCTGAATAGACTAATTGTTCTTCAAATCTGTAAGGTACGTATTTTCTTTAGTCATATAAATTCAGAAAGTTGCATTTAAACACATATTTTTAAGGTAAAGTACATGTTGCCATTATCCCTACAGATAATATGACTAATGATACAGTAGTTTGAGTTTGGTGAGTGCTATATTGCCCATAAAGCAATGCAAAATGCTCTGTGAAAGAAACTGAGATCTCATTTCCAAGTTAAGATATGCTGAACAACTGGACCATTGCTTTAAAAAAGAGTGTGTATGCATTTTTTAATTTATTCCTTTTCCATTGTATAATAGATATGAAATGTATTGTAGAATTTATTTAGTAACTATAGTGATACAGCATTTTTTCTCCTTTTATTAAAGAATTACTTAGGCAGAATTGAAAATAAAAATATTTTGCAGCTTTTCAAAAGCAGTGATCTTTATTAGCCCTTTAGAAAACATAACTATTAGGCTTTTTTGTATCTCTTCCTTTTTCTACCTTTCTCTCATTTTAGTCTTAAAGGCCTAACTTTGCACAGTGTAAATAGTTCCACGAATCAATTGAATTAATAATATGTTATAAAGATAAAAATGAATGTGAAGTTTTGGAAGATTTAGAGTACAGTAGTTTTCCGGAGAAAAACAAAAGAAAAAAACAGCTGTTATTCAGATCCACATGTGTCTTTTGTTTTACTTAGATGGTTAACACCTCTGCAAACTACCTCTGTATATTTCTTCTTTGCATCTTTCACAAATTTTAATTCTAGCCAACATCATTTCGTGCCTTTTTTTTCCTTATTAATTTTTTTTTAGTTCTGTATTGGAGTCTATCCAGATAAGTTTTTCAAATATATAACGTATGGAACCTTAACTGAAGCTGACAGTCAAAAGATGGAAATATTCTCCTACAGCAGGGTTGGAGATTTATTTCCTTGACTTTATATTCTGGTATTTTCTGTTTTAATTTTACTTTGCTATCTTCCATGAACTAGAAGGTAGATAAAAATGTTTATAAATTTCTCTAGTCTGCCCTTGTACTTTAAATTCTTTGATTGTCTTGAAAGCTCTTGGTGCCCTCTTGCACTTAGTGCACCTACCCAATTTTTGTCCTCTGGTTTCCATGGCTTCCAAATGTTACTCATTTTGTTTAATAAATATCATTACTGACAGTCATCTTTCCAGCAGCTAGAGCAATTTTATCCAAGTGAATCCCACAATAGTTTCTGCAGTCTGACTTAATGTGATCCTGAAAATTAATTTCCCATGCAATTTCTGCCATTAGGAGTGAAGTGGTTACATGTTGAACTGATTTTCCTCTGAGTTCTGAACCTCACTTCTGGTCAACATAATTGTAGCCAGGCAGCAATAAAATACGCTTGAAGTGAAGAGCCTTTAAATGTTACAAGATCAATTATATTGGTTGGTCTTTTGTAGGAGCCAGCACTGACATAATCAGACTTGTGAACTACCATTATTAGTTGCTGAGAAATGCTCCCTTCTCTGTCCAAAATGAGTGTACCCTCTCACAAATTGCAGAACTTTAATGAAAACAAGTCTTATAGCTGTCTTTTACTGCTTCTGTATTGCAGCTGCAGAAATATCTACTGAAAAGTACTTTGAGATGGAGACAAAAAGTAGTGTCAGGTAGGAAATATGTCTATGGGATAGAATTCAAATTTTGCTGGATGGATTTGTGGCTTTGATGAAGATTTTTTTTCCGAAGTACCATACACTGTTAACAATATAAACACACTCAGATAAACAAATCTGATTGATATCTATGCAAAGGACAAGTAGAAGACTCAGTTCATCCATAGTATGAAAGACAAATTACATAAATAAGGACAACTCAATGCATGTAAAGCATCATAGTCATGTGATCTGGTAATGTCTCAAAAAAAAAAGTATCAGCTCCATATTTTCCAAGTCTAGGGAATTCTGTACTTCCAGAGAAAAACACTGATGATAAAGGGAGTATTTTATATAATTGGCACGTTTGTGTTTAGTAGAACATTTCTCTGTTTTGATCATTAGAAAGTATTGAAAAGATACTGAAATTTTAAGTTCAGCTGGTGTTTCATGTATTACAAACTGAAAAAAATCTGAGCATTCCTTCCTTGTCATTCTGTTGGCTCAACTTGCTTGTGTTTTTCAGAAGGGTACTTCTTTGCGAGACTGATATTTCCAAAGAAAATAGGATGGTTTGATTTGACTGTTTGATGGCACATTTCAGAGTGAAAAAACCTAATGAAATGTTGTTTCAAGAAAATTAAAAAGAGAGAGACAAATGAACCACGTACAGTAAATAATTGTTCTAGAAAAGTCAAGGAGGTCTCTAATAACTCAGTTTTACTAACTAAACTAAACACTGACACTTTACTTTGTAAAAGACCAAGTGTTTAAAATTAAGAAACTTCATAGAATTACTGTGGTTGGAGGTATCCGTGGCAATGAATAGCAATATACATGTGTATAAAGTAGTAAATGGTTTACACAAAGTAGTCTTTTAAATTGCTCCTTCAGAATTCCTACAGTTATTGTAAAATATTGACTTTCTCGGGGCAATAAATTCACTTTTGGGGTTGCTTGCCACTGTCTGAATAGCAATCTGATGTAAATGAAGAAGTGACACTTGGTGACTGGCAATCTTATGGCTGCCAGCCTTTCAGTTGGTACCAACACACAGATTCCCAGTGATTTGTATGCAGTGCTAAATCACTCTATCTACTGCCTAACTGTGCAGCAGATGTATTTGACCATAACGTCTGATAGCATTCAGTAAGTAATTTTGTGTTGAACCATTTACCCAAATGCTTGACTTTTTGGCTCTGCTCACTAAGAAGTTCCATAGAAATGAACTGTGGGGTTACCCTAGACTCTCTGGTCTCTTTGCTTCAAGTTTTAATCTTTTTCACACTAGCAGTGGACCATTAATCCTGAAAGAAAATTTATTTGGTCTCTTAAGAGACATTGGTTTAGTGCTCTATGCCATTACTTCAGCTACAGGCAGGCAAACAAAGACAGATTCCACTCTTTTCAAAAGTACTGCCATTCATCCTGATAAAGGACTCTGCAGCTTAAAAAAAGAATATCTTTGTTTTACATAAGTACTGTAAAGAAACAATGGTTTGTATATTAAGATTTCTGTTTACACTATGTCAGGAGGATTTTTAGGACATGCATGAAAGCTGGTACAGTAAAGAGGAATGAAACTGTATTAAAGAGGAGAGACTAAGACATCCTGCACTGAATGGATAAAAAAAACTTTGTGTAAACTAAGGAATAATCCAGCTAATAGTTTTTGATTGTCCATGTTAACTTAATATTACATTCCAGGATGTGAATGTCAACAGTAGAGACTATTACATAACTTCTTATAAATAAAAAAGTTTCATATTTTCTTTCTGTCAGTATGGTGTGGATTGAGTGCTATATGTCTGTGAGTTAAGGAACAAATGCTTTTGAACATAAAAAGGAACAAAGTGGAAAAAAATTAGGCTCAACAAGCTTCAGTGGGAATTTTGCCACTATAGAAGAAGAGGATCTGCTCTTAATCATTTAATTATATTTTCACACAGCCTCATCCTTCCTCTTTTTTTCCTAATTTGGTATCTTTGCTCTACCATCTAGCTGTCATGTCTTCTAGGTTGCCTTAAGGAAATATATGCTGTTAGAATTTTGCAGTATGTATCATTTTCCTTCTTAGCATGTCTCTAGGCAGAAAGATCAAATTGCAAACATAAACGGCCCTTTTTTGACACAGATACTAGCCTCTGAAGTACTTACAAATGGGCTATATGCCAGGAAACTGTAACAGAGCAAATACTGCAATGACGCTGAACAGTTTTCCCTGTAACAACAGAGGCAATGTCAGATTCCAAATGTAAGAGTTGAACAACCTGTCAAAGCAAGAACAATACTTGCTGTCTAGTACCTTTGGCCATGTTCATCTCTGAGGATTAATCTGGTAGGAGATATAAAGGACAGCTAAAGCTAAAGACAACTTTTTCTGTTTCATAAGGATGTTAGAAGTCTTGCCAGAGCAGGGAAAAATGTACAGCCTTTTCATGTAAGCTAGCTAAGATGACTTAGGCAACATATTTTAAATTCTGAAGAGGAACGCTTCTAGACCATGGTAGCTATATTTTAAAAGGATTCATTGATAATTGTCATCCCCTCCTTAGCTCTATTAATCAATTAATAATATACTTCTATGTTTGCAAAGATAAGCATTTGTAAACACTACTATGTCTGTCTGCACTAGTTCCTTTAATAGTGTTAAAAATAGTTAAGATATCTTGCTTTAACAAACTAATTAATTTTGCCACTCAGATAGTGTATTTTGATAGAAATAACTTGTCTACTGCTTCACTGACAGTCAAAAAAAGTCCTGAGGAACAGTGACCACAGGCCTCAGTTTCACCTCTGCAGCTCAGCCACCTGCAATAAAAGGAAATGTGCTGATAACAGGAATGGGAAGCCACCTAAACCGTAAAATAATGATTATTTGTGAATTACCCAAATTACCCAAAAATGGACGCTACAATAACATAATCCTACACTGTAGGATTAGCATCCATCCTGCATATCTCTAATGTTTTGTTTTATTAATTGTCAGTGTAACACTGGGGTTTTTTTAGTTCAAATAATTCTGTATTTGCATTTCTTTTTATTTCCAGATCTGATGTTGAAGTTATGATGTCTTAGAAGACCTCTTTCCCATGAGGCAGAGCACTAGCTGTGAAGTCTGCATCACATGAGTGAGCCCTGGAGTAACACCAGCCTCTTACTGAATTTTATTTTCTGTAATTGTCCATCCCAACGTATTTTAATCTGAACACCTGAATAAGTAAATAATTCCATTTAATTAAACTATTAACTTTAATTCTATAAAGGAAAAAAAGAAAAACTTGTCCAAACTCATTCCACCAACAGCTATAAAAATTTGATCAAAAATTTTTCTCCACACAGACATTTCTGAAATAGCATTATCTTTCTGACTTGTGAAAATAAAGTAAAGCAGAGAATGCTATTCATAATCATTCGGAATTTTCTGGAGTGGGACAAGTGTTCTGAGGTTGTTCTGATTGAGAACAGGAAGCCTTACATTTCACAAAAATAGTTATTTTTACTGATCATTTTAAATTGCAGATAGCTTTGCTAGTTTGATGTAATGGAATCCCAGTTCAGATGTGAAGTTTTGTAATGTGAAGCAGCATGTTTAGGAGTATATTTCTCTCTTGACAGTAATAATACTAAATTAATATGTCTCAGCAAGTTTCAGAAAATCTGGTTGAAATTTAGTGCAAGTTTTGCAGAATAGCAAGAATTAGCAAATCATGTCATGATTTCAAATTAGTAAAACAGATATTTAGGAGCTGTTAAAAGACTGAGTTAAAATATGAAAATATTACGAAAATGTTACTTTGTATGTTCACGGACACTGAAAATTTATTTTACAGAGGTTGAAGACTGGGTGCACTTTTGTTATTTTTTTTCTGATATGTATTCTAACTTAATCTGTTTTATAACATCAATGTTAATGAATTTTTAATAGACACAGAACAAAGTTTCCCTAGGCTAGGTTCCATTTCCTGCTGTCCTGCTGCTGACCCTCCGATTCTCACTGAAGCAGTTTGCCAAAGGAAATCTCTTCACATGTGTGAAGGTGGGAGGTGGCTGTGGGGTGGATACATGTAGTCTTCTCTCCTCTTTGTTACTTATATCTTCCTTTCTCAGCTGACAGAAAGTGGCAAACACCTAGCTTTGTAAGCTGGAAGAAGGTATGCTGTAGATTCACACAGCTCCAGAGAAGTGAGGAGGGATGTGACAGAAAATCGGCTTCTTTAGGTTAGCTGGGCAGACAGTCTTACTATGGTTTTTAAGAAGCGACAGGGTAAATAATTTGTTTTGATACAACAAAATCAGCTAACTTACCTATCTGTTGGGGAGATCTGATGAATGTGTGTTATATGGGCCTGACCTCATCTAGGCTTCCTTATAAGTGACAACAGTCCTTCCATAAGAATGCAATGTTAGCATAATGCTTCTCTAATTTGGTTGCACTTGGATGTTTTTCTTTGGAGAGCTTCATTGTGTGTATAGAGACCCATCTGCAACTAAGTTTCTCCTTAATAGCTTTTTCTTGAGAAGTTTTGTGATTATTTTTTGATCATCTTTTGCTGTTGCAAAGGCAGTAATTCCCTTACATCTCCAACAGCAGTTCGGAAAGATTAGATAATCTATCCCTAAATTTACTCGTGGGCATGGTGTACCAAAGTATAAAGATATCAGTATGTGCATGTGTGTGGAGGAAACTAGCACCCACCATCCTGATTTTCAGTTCTGTGAACATAATATAGTTAATTGTCATGTATGCAGACTCTCAAAGACATGAGGTTCCTGTATGACTGTTCTAGCTCTTTATTTGTAAAAGCATGTTTTACAAAGACTTTTAAAGTCCTTTGATAAAGTTGCATACAAAATGGTTTTGATTTTATAATTAAAGCTTTCTTAGCAAAATATGATTGCTTCTGAGTATAATATTAAAGTTCTCTGTGGAAGTATCGAGATGCACAGAGATTCAACACATTGGAAAAAATTAAGAAAATGAACGACCTGTGCATTTATATGAAAAATTCATTGGGTTTCCCTTTAAATGAGGGTAATTTTTGAGATATGCTACATTGACTTTCTTGTATATCACGTTACACTGGATTGTATGTCTCATTATACTGTGTTATCACTTCATGGTATTGTAGTTTGCATGGCAACAGTGAGAGTATAATGTAATGTGATGATGTGCTGTAGCTGTGAAATACTACTAAATGATGACACTGTAGGGAATTCAACAAAATACACCATTTCACTGATCTCAATTTCAGAATCTGTAGGAGAGTGCTGAGGGAAACACTTGCCTTGAAAGGGTTTTTTGTATTTGCTTACCTCATTTGTGACCTGCGTGGCTTACTGCTGAAATTACCATTTCCGTAGGATTCTGCTATTGGAGTTGAGATCTAGACTTTGCTTGTCTACTGTAGTAACGCTCCAGTAATCTGTTAACTGCACACTGTTAAAGGAGTGGGATCTCTTGCAGAGAGAGTTAGAAGGTTATGAATGCCTCCACTTGGTGCTTGACCCCATCTATGGTGCAAGCTGAGAATTTAAGAGACAGATTGACCTGGGAAGGCTGTTAACACTGACACTTTAAAAGCAACAATAGGAAACCCCACATATGTCATACACTTTCCTGTATCTCTATTTTTGACAAAAACTGAAAAAACAAGTCTGTGTTCAGTTTTTTTTGTATTTTAAGACCACTGGGGCAGTACTCTACCAGCAGGAAATACAGGGTGATCAACTGTCTTGCATTACAAAACATATTTAACCTTGAGTTATCATGATTCATACACTGAATTTCTAACCTGTTCATATAGGACATGATTACTTTTAATCTTCATTTACAACAACAAATGTATTTCATTACTCAAGGAGGTTCTTAAAATGTTATGTATCTATGACAGTTATACAACTTAGCCAATGGCACATGGCTAAAAAAATTTTTCATTTTAAATGATATGACATTGAATCTCAGATTGGTTATCATCAGTATTATACAAAGTAAATGGATGCCTTGACAAGCGCTCTTTGTGAGGAATATCTCACTTATCTTTGTTATTGTCCTGTCATGAGACAGAATAGTTGTAGAGGTGTTAGAGTAGAGAACTTGGGATTACTTTGGTTTTTGTTTATTGGGTTTTTTTCCCATTTAAAAGTGGGTAGTTGTATGTTATGTAAATTTCCTTTGTCTGGATGGAAAACACATCTTAAAGCATTTTTGAGACCAAGTGTTTCATCACGTCTGGTACTTCTGCCCTGCATTGCTGTTGTCCCAGTGCTTTAAGAACCATCTCACGGAGGCTATTAAAAATTATGCTTTTTCCCTCTTCTCCTTCAAGATACAATTTGTGGAGGAGACAAAGAATGGCACCTTCCTCTTCTGTGTCATAGATGTTTTCTGCCTTGTTGCAATGACCCCTCAGTACTTTAAACATCCATGGGTAATCAGAACACTCATGCTGGTGTGCCTCAATAATCTGTTTCTGGCTTTTCCTAAGGTTACCAAACTATATAGGGATATCACACAGAGATATGCCCTGAGGTAGTGTGGTCATGAGTGGCAGGATGCATGGGAGAAGATAGGCAGGTACCTAGAATGGTTTTCACCTTGGATAGTGACAAACCTCAGCATGACATTAATTGTATGCCAAAAATGGTGGAGATTGCACTGGGTCTGGCCAGGATAGCTAATTTTCTTCGTAATGGTTGGTATGAGGCTATGTTTTGTATTTATGATGAAAATAGTGTTAAAAAACCAGGGACGTTTTATCTGTTGCTGAGCAGTGCTCACAGAGTCAAGGCCTTTTCTGCTTCTCACACCACAAGGAATTGGGAGGGTATGCAGCTGGGACAGCTGACCTAAACTGACCAAGAGGATATTCCATACCATATGACGTCATGCTCAGCAATAAAAGCTGGGGGAAGAAGAAGGATGTTCCGAGTGATGGCATTTTGTCCTCCCAAGTAACCATTACGTATGATGGAGCCCTGCTTTCCTGGAGATGGCTGAGCACCTGCCTGCTGATGGGAAGTAGGGAATTAATTCCTTGTTTTGCTTTGCTTGTATGCGCAGCTTTTGCTTTACCTATTAAACTCTCTTTATCTCAATCCACACATTTTCTCATTTTTACCCTTCAAATTCTCTCCCCATCACACTGTGAGGAGGTGAGAAAGTGACTGTGAGGGGCTGATCTACCTGCTGGGGTTAAACCACACCAAGGCACGCTGGAATATTGGAAGTAAGTGGACAAAGGCCTTTACTTCACTGTTCCCTGTATCTGAATAGCTAAAGCGTGATGAAGAATTTGTGTCATAAACTTACTATACAGAACTTTTTTGTGAATTACACTGCCTTTCATGAGGTAAAGTAAGACAGTACAAAAAACATTAATGATTTAATTTAAAAGCATTAATAATAATTTGCATGTAAATTTACTTCTGAAAGCTAATGAGAGTCATCAGTTCTCTGTAGTTCTGTATTATAATCATGACTTTTATTATCTTAATTACCTCCTCATACTACATTACAACTTGATCTATACGTACCAGTCATTTTATAGATATTGAATTTGCAACACCTTTTTTTTGTCAAAAATTCAGTACAGTAATAATATCTCATGACCAGTTCTGCTCTCACCATAGATCTAGTTAACTGGAATTTAGAAATATTTTTCAGTTTCTGATATCTATTATCAATAGCTTCTGATTTATTATTTGGAAATGTTTCACTTACTTTAAAAAATATTTATGTTACTATTTTAAAGTCTGTTACTGTCCTGAAGCCATTTGTCACTTATCTGCTTGACTTCATATGTGTCCTTTTAATAAAAACTCAGAAAAAGGAATGTAGTGATTCATCTACTGCCTCTCTTGTGAAAATGCACCATTTAAAAGTTTTCAGTCAGCTTTGGCTCTGTTCATAATGTTAATACAGTTAGAGTTAACACTAATTAAAGTTTTAATTTGCAGACGAATTTTGGGTTTAGCCCTCTTAAATCTCAGATTCCAAAAGTCATGATATTATGTGGATCTCAAGGCTTGTTCTAAATGCTTGCGGGATATGAGTTTTTCACACATACTTTTTTTTTTTTTGATTTTTCTTTTGTATGTGTTCAGTCCATTCTTGATCATAAATGTTCATTTTCAATTTTGTATTTGTGAATTGGAATTACTTGGGACTTGTAGTATATCTCACGTGTTTTCTCCAGGCCTTACATTTACCATTAATTTGTGAGTTTTCACTACACAGTAAACAAAACTTCAGCAAAACTTGACTAAGCTGCTTCACTGGTTAAAAGCTGGACAAATCATAATTATTTGTCAATAGAAAGCCATAAGCGCTACAGTTGAGATTTCATCTTTTGTTCAGTTTTTTGCTTTCCTGCATTCGTACTATTCAGTCCTTCCTGAAAAGGGCAAACAATAGAAAGTCCAAATGATTGACTTCAAATCTCTGTTGGACACAATGCATCTGTCCATGGTTAATTTACCTATTTAACCCCAAAGAAACTGTGGTCATCCCTGTCGAAGCAGATCATCAGCTGACAATGGTCAGGGTTCATTAGAAACCAAACTGACAGGTTTCTGAGAAGCCGTCCACTGAGTACCAAATGCCAGAGAAAAGTTTTCATAAACATACTAAAACATTGCAGTTTGTTTCTACATTACTGAAAAGATCATTAATTATGGGTGTCTTTCCATGTATGACTTTTTATTAGTGATGGATGACCTTCAAAAGGTTAAGCTATGAATAACCACATTAATGTTTACACTAGGTTGATTAAAAAGGTAAAACAAATCTGCTTCTGCGTTGCCTAGCTCTTTGAGTATGACCAGCTGCCAGGATCGGGTGGCACAAACAGGGCCTTGCAACCACTCCATGATGTGGTCCAGCTCCCAGCCTGCTGTGCCAGGATGGCAAGGATGCGGCCCACGAGGGCTTTCTTATCAGACAAATACTGTCAGAGACCAGCCTGGTGCCATGGCTCTGACAATGTGGGATCCCAGGGCTTTCTGAATAACTTTCTAAAATATACGTTATACAACTAAATAGTTTCTAGGGGAAATGCCGATATCCATAATCAATTAAGTTTTAGGGGATTTCAGCTGAGCGTCTGATCTTGTCTGAAAGATGTAATAATATATGGAAAAGCCAGTCTTGCTACAACAATATCTGTTCATTAAAATCCCTTCAATAGATTTCAGCAGGCTACCATGGTTTCCTGACACTAACGTTTAATCCTTTGTATCTTTTCTGACTTCCTCCATTTTTTATTGACTTAGGCAATCTATTAACAAATTTCTTTATTTTACAGCTGTGATAAGGGAGTTGCTGGTTATTACTGAATACATCGCCAGAAAAGTGGTGTTTCATGGTGTGCTTACAATAAAAGGACTTTGTAAACATGTTGCACCTGCTGCTGTACTCCAGGATAGACCAGTGCTGTCTGAAAAACTGAAAGAACAATTCTTCAGTTCTAATATAAAGGAAAATATCAATTATTCAGTTTAATTCAAAAGAAAACAGTTAATTTTGAAACATTAAAATTACTTGATGCTGAAGCTGTTCCTTGACAGATGACTAATTCTTTCTCTAACTAGTGTGATCATTTTTAGTCTTGAAATCTCCAGATAATTTCTTCCCACTTTATAACACAGTACTATTACACTTAAAAGGACGAGTGCTTCTCACTTCTCTGCTTTGCAGCTTCTGCTGAGTGAACAGGCAAGAAGGCAGAGGAGGTAGTCTTTTGATTGGGCATTTTTGCTGTTACCATAGAGACTCATTGAAAAACTCAACTAAATGTACTCCTTAAAATGTCAAA
The DNA here is from genome assembly GCF_000699245.1 of Pterocles gutturalis. Classification (NCBI taxonomy): domain Eukaryota; kingdom Metazoa; phylum Chordata; class Aves; order Pterocliformes; family Pteroclidae; genus Pterocles; species Pterocles gutturalis. The sequence goes on from NW_010143127.1 coordinate 37,107, forward strand.
CACAGGAAGCAGGAGGGACATTTCAGTGGAAAAATATATGAAAAGCATAAAGCTGTTATATTAGCTATACTCACTGTACCACTCCTTCATTCATTGTAGGTTAAGTAAACCTTGCTTCTGAACCCAGGGGGAGTTATTTCCTTCAAATATGGGCTTTCAATTACCTTTGAGATATAATCTCTAATCTCTTTGGTAGAAGATGAAAATTAACTGTATCTACCAATGCCGGTCTTACATGAAGCCTAATTAATTTGGATTTGATTTTTCTCCTCACTTCAGTTCTTTAAAAAAAAAAAGTAAACACCTGAGCAACAGTCTTACAATCCACAAAGCACTATGTGTACCTGTGATTTTTTTTATTGAGGGTTAAGAATGAGCAAAATCCATTTTGGTATCACAGTTTTTTTTAACGATTTTCCACAGTAGAGGCGGGCTTTCAGCAAAGCGTTGGTAAGCAATGAAGGCAACACAGCTGCAGGAGTGGGTCAGCTTTGCTGCCCAGCTGGGAGATGCTGAGAGCTGGGCAGCACCCGACGCAGACAGCCTCTGCCCTGCCGCTGTGCTCTCAGCCATGCCCAAACTTACCTTTACCACCTTCCCTCTCTCTCCTCATTCAAGGAGATTAAGGATGACTATTTGGAGAAGGGTCCTCGTTATCAGCAGCAACACTGAACTACAGAAACCCCCCAAACCTCGTGTCAGATAGCACTCTAAATTTTATAGGAAATAATGTGTGCATGATGAAATATAAATGTAAGATGAAAATTGTGCATTATGTGGTTTGCAGGAGAATGAATATGTACTTGACTAAAAGACCAATGGGGATCAATTTTAGAATTAATATCCTGTCAGTTCTGGGTAGCCCTTTCGTGTAGACTAAAACACTTTGGCTAGAGTGCAGTATTTATTTTGTGGTCTAAAGTATTGGGCTATGGGCCAGGATTCCCCAGTTCTTTAGTCCTTTCCCACGTTTTGATAAATACTTTGGAGAATTTCACTTGACCTGCCTTTTTTTTCAGTTGTTTAACTTTGAAACCGCCACCATGGTACTGAGTATATAAAAATATTGCGTATATCTTAGGCCTAATATTTTAGTAGTTAATCTTAAAATACATGATTTCTTGTAATTCCTTATATCTGGAGGAATAGCGTACTGTAATGAATCAATAGATGTTGAAAAAAAATACACGTACTTTTTCCATTCATAGTCTCAGTTAAATTATTTCTTCTGTGGGAGGGTTTTTTCCTGTAAAAAGCTTAGCTTTAAAAACCAGGACTCCTATGCAATGACAAACACTTAATAATATGTAATGTTTGAATTATGTTTAAGATTCAATAATAATTATTAACAAAAATGTAAAGCTTTATTAGTTGTGTGGAACACTGCAAGTTTTACGTTTTGGGTTTATATCTTCTAAACCAGAATATTTCAGACATACAGCTTTTATGACAGTAAAAATTTCCACCAAAGACTACTTAAAATAGCTATCAAAGGAACGCAATGAACATGTAAAAATCTTCAACATATTATTTTTTCCTCTTCTCTTTCTCAATGGCAAAATGAGAGAAGAAACAAATAAAAGTCAGAAAAAGTAAAAAAACTTTATACAAAAACATTTTTGTAAAGAAAAGTTTTCAATCTATCTTGAAAAATATTGTGAATTTTGGGGGTTTTGCAAGTCCCCAGTTTTCAAGTCTCTCTTGTTAAAAGATATTAAATAGTGTCAGTAGTTTTTCTATTATTAATAACTTTTCACAGTTATCTCACCAGATTGCCTCAATGCATCTATTATGTTGTAATTTTTCTTGATGCATACTGAACATGATAAATATGGAAGTTCCTATTTTGACACCATATCATGTTAAAATAAATAAAGCATACAAAAGATAACTTTTAAAAAATGAGATACTTGTGGTTTTTTGAAGATGTATCACATTAATGCCTGTGGTGACAACTCAAGCCTTCCCACAAGGAAAATCCCACAGGAACAATAAAAAAAAAAAAGGCTTTATTGAATTAACAGGAAAATAATAACAATAAACAAATAATGGGAAATGCCTTGAGAAATCTTATTTGTGGACTTTAATAATCTGGTTATACCTAATGAAAAAATGTTTCCATAGATATTTAAAGTAACTTGTAAAATGAACTAATTTTAAATCTCATCTGTTTTCTAATGAGTGTTGTGCATCCCCAGCTCACAAGAAGGAGGTTGAGAGACAGACACTTGTGCTATGACAGAGTGCTAAATCCCTGCCTAGAAGAACAGAGGACAAATAGCACAAGATGCTGTACTGGTGTAAAAGACAAATCACTTGCTGTCTTTTCACCTCAATTTCTGTCAAATTAGTAAGAGTAATTTCCGAAAATTTCAGGTTAATTCCCCAGATGTTAATTTATATCTACAAATACAATAACCTATTTTTGTTGATAAACAACAGCCTCAGAATGAATGTATTTAAGAACCAACTCTTTTTATGAGGTAATTGCCCTAAAAAATCCTGACATTGGCTATCTAAATTAACAGCCTCGGATGATATCTGGACAATGTTTTGAAATTTAATCAGGAACATAACTTTTGTGCTTGCTTTTGGGAAACAGCTTTAAAAATTATTTTCTTTACAGAAATTCAGAAAAACATTAAAAGATTACATATATATCATCCTGTTACTAAAGACTAAACTAGGATTTATGCTAAAGAACTAGTGTTAGCTCTTTCAGACCTTTTAAGTAACACTAAATGCCACACAGAAGAAACATAAGGATATCTTCTGTTTGGTTGGTTTTCAGAGAGAAGTATATGAGACTGCACCTGCCAAATTGCAATTTTGTATATGTTAAAGAATGAGGAATTCTCATTACTTCCCTTTTTTTATTTTTGCTTTTATCTTCCAGCTAAGACTTTGAAAAATGATGTGTACAGGAATGCATTAAAAAAAAAGCTTAGATTTTAAACATATATTGGGTTGTTGTTACTTTTCTTGCTACAGTGATCTACAGTGATTTGAATTTTGCTTTTCATAGCTGCTGTTCTGTTCTACATTGCAGTAAAATGCATAATTTGGAAACCAATGGAAACATTTTTCCCATGAAACACAACGCCCTCCAGAGTTTTATTTGGCTCTATACAGGTCAAAATCTCTGACCTTGCAGTATTTGTGCAATACCAATGGTAACTTCTCAGATTGTCACATTGAAATTGTTTTTATGTCTCCAAGGGGGGTTCAGACTGGTGTCAGTAGCCACAAAGGTAAGGGGAACAATTATGTGTCAGTTCTGCTATATCTTCAAAGAGGGCATTTTGCCAGTCTGACACATTGGCTGAAAAAACCTCACACATACAAATCTTTGTTTTATTTCTAATTTATTTTTGGAGATGTGGCAGAACCTAAGATGAATCTATGAAAATAAATAGGACAACAAAATCGTATAAGACCACCATTTATGTAGTCACTCATGAACTGAAATTTAGTTCTCTTTCTCTCAGCTCTTTGAGCAAAAGATATGTGTCAATCTTTTCCCCTGTTTTGTGGTTTCCTGTAGTAATAAGTTTTTTACATTGAGTAAGTCAGCAGCTAAGGAAAAGTAAATTTCCTAAAAAAAAAATAATTTTAAAGCAGTCAAAGGTTTCAAACTGCATGTGGGGTTTTAATTATTTTTTAAATTACAACCTTTACAAACAATATTATTTTTCTTGTTCACAAGGCTATAAAGGATTGTAGAAAAATAAAGAAAGAACTCTCATGAAAACAATATTTGATTGACTGCTGTTTCTTTTATGTTTTTAGAAAAAAAAGTCTTGTGTTTATGTAATGCTGTCGGCAGAAAGATCTCTTGTCATTTTTTTCAGGTATGGAATAATTAGAAAAGAAGACATAAATGAGATTACTATCATAATGATACTAGGGAGTATTTTAGTATATTGAAGGAAGGAGAAGACTCCTCAAGGGAGCAGAAAGGTTACAGAGAAGAGAAACATGATTAAATTCAATTTTGTACTTGCTAGGGAAGAATTAAATAAAATGCCCTGTCTGTGAGTATTCCTGGATAGTGTTCAACTAGCAGCTTATGATCAGCTTCCATCAACTCCAGACAGGAAGGACCCTTTACTTTGACATTGGTTTAAGACCAAAAAAAAAAGGTTATGCAACTGCTGAAACTGGGTGTATGAGAGTTTGAGATTGTTAATGCAGTGCACAGTCCACTAATGTTCTACATTACCTCAGGGAGACAATTGGTCTTTCAAAAAGGATAAGTATGCATATGTAGAAATGACTCATGATGCACATTTACACTTTGAACTAATTATTATTTAATGAGTCGCTGATAAAAATATAAAACCTCAGAAGAGGTAATTTCCTTCTGTTTCATTGCATGAGTAAGAGTCATGTAAAGCCAGCTATGTAAATGTGTATTCTTCTTTCAGGCATGTTATTTTAGGCAGAACTAGTAGCACTCTCTGTTTTTAGAGTTGCCTGATACTCCTTGTTGTGCAAAGCTGTGTCTACTAGATCAGTTTTGCCAAACTTTCCTGTTTGTCCTGAAAATTATTATGGTAAACATCTTCATGAATGTTTCTGAAAATTTTCAGCCATAAAAGTACAATTCTGACCATGAAGCCAGAGGAAAAAAAAAAAATTTGCTGTCTTAAATACTGCTTGAGACCCAGAGAAAATGCTTTAGTGCATTGGAATGCCCTATGCATTGAAATAGCAACTTCACATTTCGCAGGCATTGTCTCTTGTGTCAAGAATGACCCTTTTGCCATCTCTAATAGTAATTTTTAATTTAACTTAGTTACACATTTAAAGCAGTTTATACATGCTCTATAAAAACTTACAGCTGATATCTTCAAAGGATTCATCATGACTGTGTGTGCTGAATCTCTTTGGTATATTGGATAGTGCCATGCTCACAGCTACTTTTATTCTCAGTGGAAGCAAATTGGATGTTTTAGATAAGACATGTTAAGGGGCATTTGAAGAGCAGAGTGTGACATTTGAAAAGCATACTACTACTGTACAAACAGAGTACCACATACGTGCATGTTACTTGGTTTTGACACCATTTGAGTTCCTTCTGACCCAGAGCAGTATATACCCGTAACCACAGCATGCCTCTAGGCTTGTTGGCATTGCTGAAAACAAGATGCCTTAGCTTAGGCAGAGTGTTCACATAATTATCAATTCTAGTACCTGCACAGAGTTTTCGAATCTGGTTTCCTACTTTTCTGTGATTCATACTGTGTTGTGCAATATGGATATATGTTGAAGGAAGAAGTTTCCAATGATGTGTCCTCTCTCACTGGCAATTTTTTTTTAAACAGATAACACTGTTCTACTGTCTTACCTGAAAAAAAAACAGGAACAGTCAACAGATCTTTCATGTCAGACATGCCCTTGAGCCTCCACTGAATGAAGAACTAGAAAGTTTACTTGTCCTAACAGAGGCATGTCCAGGGATGCTGTCATGGAGCTGCTCAAATGATGACATGTAATAACACCAGAGAAAGTCCAAAAACACACAAAAAAGGATGTAACTAGCCATTTATTGAACTACTATAAGTCTATTGTAAGGATAACATGATCCACAAGAACAGGAAGAGACAATATTTGCCTTCTTTTCTTTTTCTACTTATTACTACACTTTACAGCTGTTGATAACATCCTCAATGTATAAGCTATGTTTATGATAAACTAATGACCTCTCCCAAAAGATACTTGTAGTTTGCTTTATAAAATAAGTTGTTACTGGCTGCACAAATTTCAATACCCATAGAGTGAAGGAGAGCATTTAATACAACTGGGTATTTTGGGGTCTGTAATCGGATCACTTTTGAATGGAAATAGAAAAGAGACATGCATTGGACACATGCATGTCTCTTTTCTAGGCCTTCAGGTTGGGGCCCTGGGCAGGCTGCTCTAGTGGTTGGCAACCCTACCCACAGCAGGGGGGTTGAAACTAGATTATCTTTGAGGTCCTTTTCAACCCAGGCCATTCTATGATTCTATGATATTCAACAAAGTATTAGTTAAAAGTATTTAGATGCTTCTTTAAATTAAATTATATTGCATTACAAAACAAGAATAATATTACTAAAATAGATATTAACATAAAATTTAAAAGACAATTTTAGACTGTTAGAAATGTGCCTCGCTGTCAATCTCCAGTTAGTTCCTCAGCTTACCTTGTTGATGCAATCAGACAGCAAAATGTCCAACAGTGTAAAAATGCTAGAAAAACCTGAAATCATAACCCAAGTGTAAACCAAACCTATTGGGATAGATGAGAAGATTCTGAGTGGAGTAATAAAAGAAAACTATCCTATTATGACTTTAAAGCCCCTAAAAGCACTAGGGAATCTTGAAGTTAATCTCAGAACACAACTCTATGAAGTGCTATCTCTGCAAAGGAAAAAGCAGTTATCAAAATTCTTTTAAAGGTCAGAGCTTTATTCAGCTATAGGTCAAAAAGAGTTGAGGTGTTACAGTGCCACACTGACACCAGCAAGACTCCCTCCATCAGCTTCACTGACTACAAGTTCTTACCTATAAAAAAAGCAGTTTTATTGAACAATACAAAAAGAGGATGAGTCAAAATGGTATTGCTGCACCATTTTTTCCATCAGTGGTTATCATCAGGAGCAAAAGACTAGTAAAAGTCATAATAAGGTGAGTAATATCTATTTACTGTGAATTTAGATCATCTAAAGATCTGAATATGACTACTGTTGTTAGTGATCTAAACTAAGCACTGATTATGTCCATGTACTAAAAGGTAGAAATAGATGTACTTCTTAATTAACAACACTTCATGGTAACAAGAAATCCATAACCAATACTTATAAAATACATTTTGCTGTTACTACCCTGCTTGTCATCTGTGTGTAACACTTGGTTGTAAAGTGACAGAATGCTTATTTTAAACCTCTGCTGGATTAGGTTGCCTTATCCAGGTGGTGTATGCGAGGAGAATATGGTAGCTGATGAAATGAACTTCCGTCTGCTATGAGAAAGTAAAGAGAAGAGAACCTAGACGTGGTGGAACATAGATTTCACCTCCATGGAAGTTTGGAAACTATAAAAACCAGTTCTGTCTCTTGATTTTGAGGCAAATGAAAGAGCTACACCCCAAAGTGGCAAGCATGCTGTGGCAGTTTTTACACCCCACATGCACCTATCTGAGCCTACCAGCTCCCAGCCATTGGTGGAACAGAAAGAGTCTTTGAGGAACCTTGGTTCCAGACTGCTTCAGTGCTACTCACAGGGGACATAGGCACAGGGATTGAGTGCAGAGGAAGGTGTTACATGGTGCAAAAAAAGAAGATAGGCATCTAGGATCAAAATGAGACATGAGACCTTTTTGGTCCACTGTGGAGAGAACACCACAGAGCACCTCTGAAGTGAAGTGCTTCCTTTAGTTGCTGCAGGTATATGCCAGTCAATTAGTAGCAGATGCTCAGGGTTGTCATTTTTGACATGATGCAACCCTGATACTTTAAAAACAGACACACAGAGCAAAAACATACTCCCTGATTAAGCAAAACTCACAGAAAGTATGTGGAAACATGCAGACATAACTCTGAAATCAAAACCAAGACAGATTTTCTATTTAAATATATAGTTGGAAGGCTTTGTACAGACTGAAAAGTATTTTCCTTTTAAATGGAAGATATAAAAAAAAAAAAATAGCTACATGAAAACTGTGGAACATGGATCTGTTTCATGGTGCCTGGATGTATGCTGTCTGCATATCAGGTTGAGACCTTAAAGCGTACCCTGCCATACGTTATTCTCCACTCTTCTGCTGCTTCCTCTTTCCATTGGATGAAAACGTGGGTATGTGACCAGGAAAGGATTTACTGAACATTCTGGCTGTTCATGAGAGTAGGTTTATGGGTGCACAGCATAAGGCACCCATAACTGAGGTGCTGCCACCACCCATGCTCAACTGGTTAATTTTTCAGAGGTAGCCCCGCTGAGAGCATATCACCAGTAAAGGTGACACTAGCTGGTCCAAAGGAGATTAGTGTTTCTGCCTGATTAACATAAATTCCTACAACCTAACCTGGATGAAAGTTTAACCTTTTCAAAGCTTGTCTTGTATCCACACATCTGTTGCACTTGACATTTTAACAACATCTGTTTTCACTTATCTGGTATCTCCATTTCATTATGCTGATGCTGAGAATATATTCTTGTTTGCACATGGAATTTTATCTTTCTGACTTCCCAAGTCAGTGTGGACATCTGGTGTACATGATTATTTACTCTGCCTACTGATTTTGAGGAAGGAAGGTGTTACTGTTAATAAAAGGAAGTTAAGGTATATTAAAGTTTCAACTCCTTTTTTGCAGGAGATGGGTACTTGCCTAGAGTCATATTTTTATAGCTACCTCTTGTGAAGTCATTCCTGAATTTCGCTTCTAAGGAAGTGATTGTTTGTAGTGAGTGAGACAGGACAGTAGATGTCCTTAGGATTCCGGTTGGAAAAACAAAACAGTGCTCAGAAAGGTAGCCAGGATTTGAGGCTAGTATGTTTTATTAACTTTCTTCGGTGAGGCCAGGATCATCTTTGATTCTCTGAGCTACAGGCAGACAATAAGATCTTAGGGACAGCTTCTCTGGCCCAGATGTAAAATAAGTTAAAGCATTTATTTCAAGTTCTGATTTTGAAAGTTTACAATCTTTAGTAATAACTTAGGACAATTTGTATCAGTGTTGTTGATGTAATGCTGATATAGACAGAACAGGGTTGGAAGGGAAGTTTTTCTTGGCACTGGAAAAATAAGTAAATTTTTATTATATGAGTAGAAAGGACTTGTGTTTCTCTTATATTTATCGCAAACAATTTTCCTACTAAGAGTGTCGTTATTCAAAGGGTTGTGTCTGGATAAAGCTGTCCTCATGCAAGAGGAAACAGGGAATCTTCGCAGCCCTGGGCATAAATATCTGCTCCTCAAACAGCATTAACTAGTACAACCGTTTTCCTACAAAGTGCAAAATACTATCTTGTAAAAAATGACAGTGAAGATATACAACACAGACATATACAGATACATACACACAAAAAAACCCAAACCACAAAACACTTCTGCAGTGGAAAATGGTACTAATCTTATTCAAACTGCAGAGTAAATGCACTGAGTCAGCAAACATGCAATTAATCACACCAGTTTAAAGAAATAGAAGAATATTGAGTTTGGTAATGGGGAAAAGAAATTCCTCTGTTACTCAGATAGCCACCTGGTTGAGCCTATTCTGTTGACTGGGAATACCCAAAGGCACATCTCTGGACCCAAGAGCAAGTTGCACAACACAATTTGAGTCCATACAGCCAAATCCTCTCTCCCTTCCAAAGAGGGCTGTCTCATCTTTGCTACCTACTGGGAACACTCTCCGGCCTCTGCAGTCCACTGGTCATTAGTGTAGTTGTAGTCATCGTCTTGTACTGTAGTTTTTGTCTAAAAAGGTGTTTGCTGGTGTCAGACAAAATCGCATCAGGAAATGAGATAAATGTGAAGTGGTGTGGATTATTATGGAACAGTGCTGCATGCTACAGGTAGACCCATGCCCTGGTCATACTTAGATTACTAGTATAGATGTAGCCACAGAGAATGATTCTGGTTTCACATGTGCTTAGTAAACAAACAATGCCTAGACAATCTCACAGCCATACTGTGCTACCTTTGATTTATGTTAGCACTGCTTTGACTGGGCGTGTTTGACTAGCTGACCTCTTGAAGTGCTTTTCAACCTATACTGTTCTGTGACTTCAGTGGAAGTAGTAGGAATCTTATCCCATTCTCAGGGCTGACACGTTAAGTTATATTCATTTAGAAATACTAGTATTAAACAACGCAGAGCTTCACGGATATAGAATATCATGAATGGAATCAAAATATGCCATGAAATAGACAGAGTTTGATTACTGAAAATGCACTGCTGTACAAGATCAAAAAGTATGTGTTACTGAGATGTCAAACCTGCAGCGCTCAAAGTAGTGTCCTAGCGATTTCTAGTAATTTCCATCTTAAGAGTCAATTTTAACATAAGTTGCAAAGCTGTTTTTTACAGTCTCCAAACAGTGCATCAGTGAAAGAATCAGAAGCAAGGTTAAGGAATAGTTTAAGTGACTGCAGTGTTGTGAATATAAATAGTTCAGATTATTTGGTTTTGAATATTTATAAAAATCATTTTTCTGCCATTGAGATGACCTGATGATTGCAGCAAGAGCAATGGATCTTTTTATTTCTTTGTTTTACAGCGTATATGTAACAATCTTAACTTATCAGGAAAGAAAATTATCCCCTACCTTTGGAAAAATCATAATTCAGGCACTGAACATTATTCCCACAGTTTGGGTTTTCTCACATTTTTCCAGCTTATCACAGACTGAATAAATAACTTCCTACTTTATTTTCTTAACACAAGCATGTCTGGCCATGGACTTTTGACCTTATCATGTCCAGTGCTTGAATCATAGACTCATAGAATCATTAAGGTTGGAAAAAACCTCAAGGATCGTCAAGTCCAACCCAACACCACCTAACTCACTAAACCATGTCCCTAAGCACCACATCTACACGTTTCTTGAACACCTCCAGGGATGGTGACTCCACCACTTCCCTGGGCAGCCTGTTCCAATGCCTGATCACTCTTTCAGTGAAGAAATGTTTCCTAATATCCAGCCTAAACCTCCCCTGGTGCAACTTGAGGCCATTTCCTCTTGTCCTATCACTTGTTACTTTAGAGAAGAGGCCAGCACCCGCCTCACTACAACCTCCTTTCAGGTAGTTGTAGAGAGTGATAAGGTCTCCTCTCAGCCTCCTCTATACTAAACGACCCCAGTTCCCTCAGCCGCTCCTCATGAGACCTGTGCTCCAGACCCTTCACCAGCTTCATTGCCCTTCTCTGGACCTGCTCCAGCACCTCAATGTCCTTCTTGTGGTGAGGGGCCCAAAACTGAACACAATATTCAAGGTGTGGCCTCACCAGTGCTTAGTACAGAGGTACAATCACTTCCCCAGTCCTGCTGGCCACACTATTTCCAATGCAGACCATGTTTTGTCAATCGATGGGGACAGCACAAAGGACATAGGCAAAAAATAATAATAATAAAAAAAAAGTAAACTTATTTTTACTTATGTTTAAAGTGATAAAATAATGAGGAAAATAACACTGTGAAAACAAAGCAAGATAAGGTAAAGCAGCAAAATAATAAGCAAACTACTATAGCAAACAGATAAGGTAGTGCACTTAATCACTACTACATAGAGTTAGTGATAGTGATTAACAAGGATACATCACTGATTGCCCTGTTAATACATTACCATCATCCAGATCTGCAGTTGCTGGGGAGCCAGTTTACAGTGAAGGATTTGGAGAACCCTTCCCGGCCATTGGGAAAGCTCTGTACAGTGCATCCACTGTATAGATGAGGCTTCCAAATTTCTGTGCAAATGTTCCCTGCTTTTATACAGTTAAATAAACAACTTTCTGTCTTAAATTGCCAAAAAACCTCTTATGTAGTTTTTTTTCCTTTGTTAACTTTTTCTCGCGTTTGGCCAGTACCAGAAAAAAAAAAAAAAAAAAAAAAAAAAAAAAGGAAAAGGATTTTCCTTGTTAACTTTTCCCCACGCTTGGCCAGAACCTGAGAAAAAGTTAAGAATTAAAGTTATCTGGTTATCTTTGATTATGCGTCTCTAAAGAAAGCTGTCACCACCCTGCAACATTCAAACAGAGGTCTGTTTGTTGGTTTGAGATAGGTATATCTCTTTTTGGCGAGCGGGGCTACTGTTATACAGCTATTATTTTACAGCAAGCATTACTGCAGTGCTCTCTAAGCATTACAACAAAAGATTTAATAAATTGGCATATATTAATAAGGTTATACATTGTTTATGTGATCAATATGATACATATTAAGTATATTGTTAGGTTGTGAGGATCACCTAGAGGTCAACTTTGGTTCAGGGCCTCACTGCTCAGGCCCTAGTATTTCAGGCCAGGATGCCTTTGGCCTTCTTGGCCACCTGGGCACACTGCTGGCTCATGTTCAGCCGGATGCCAACCAACACCCTAGGTCCCTCTCTGCTGGGCAGCTTTCCAGCCACTCTCCCCTGAGCCTGTAGCGTTGCAGGAGGTTGTTGTGACCAAAGTGCAGGACCCGGCACTTGGCCTTATTGAACCTCATACAATTGGCCTCAGCTGATTGGGGATAGAAAATAGTTCGCACACAGTTTCCAGAAGTTGATTTTTGTTTCATTCAGATAATTTCAACTCTACGAAAGTTACTTTACTTAGAAATCACAATTTCTTCTTCCATTATCCATCTCAATTTTCATCATTCATGATCTACTGAACAATACTCAGAAAGAAAGAGACCATGCTACAGGGTACTCTGCTTTTACTGTCTCAGCAAGTATCTTGACAGAGATATTAATAATGTGAGATAGCAGAAGAACCAATGCTACAAATGATTCATGTCATTTTTTTTGGTGTTTTGCATTCCTACATAAGGCTGCTGTTCTGGAAAGCTCTGACTCCCAAGACTGAAGTGTTTGGGTCATAGCAAAATGGGTCCATGGAGCTCTTAGTTTCCATGGATTTCAGTATGTTCTTCGCATCAAGATTGTTTCCATCTTCTAAACCACATTTTTAAGGCACAAGTGGTCCAAGTATACTTAATTTTACACAGTACAGATATTTAAAAGTTAGCTGTCTAAATCTATGCTAATCATCTTAGATTTCCTTTACTGTAAACAATGACTCTCTGCCATCTTCAGAGTAGTACACTTCACTCTAAAATAATGTCTCTTTCACCGTCTCATGAAAGGAAGAAATTGTGACAAAAGATAAGTCTGAGTTAGCAAATTCTTTAATAACTCAAGGACTTAGGGTTTACATATGCACAATGGTTAAAAAAACTGTTTTCCAGTCTTTTAAACGGACTTTCTGCCTGTCTTTAACCCCTTTCTTTTCAATCATGCCTTGTTTATAAATTTCATATTAGACAATGAATACAGGAAGTGCTATATAGAATCAAACCAAAGTTCCACGTATTTTGGCATCCTGTCCTTGGTAGCAAACACCAGTGCTTCGGAAAGATAGCAAGTACAGGGTGATCTTCCTTTTAGTCACCTCTCCACTTCTGGTAATTAACTATTTAAAGACTTCCCATAAAAAATTACAACTGAACTGTTTAATATCCACTACAGGCCTAAACGCCTGACGGATTTGTTGAATCCGTTTTCTGAACACAGTTGCGCCTTTGACCTCCAAAATGACTGCGGCAAGGAATTCAACACTGTAATAATGTGCTGTGTGAGGAGTAAAGTGCTTGTTTATTGTATGTCTGATAAGGTTTTTGGGGTCCATAGTTCTCATGTTAAAATAGAGACAACATGATTCTTAACTACATTTACCATTTCTTTTTCATAATGTTACAGATCTTGATCCTATTTCCTCAGGCATGCCTTTCCGGACTCAATTACAGTTTATATGGAAGTGATTAGACATGTCTGATAATCAATGCATTATTCTTCTCTGTAACTTTTTTCTAGTTCTGATATGCTCTGGTTTTAAATCACAGATAATATTTTTAATGTAACAGTCCAAATTTACAGTTATTTACTAAAGTTTTCTAGTCTCTGTTACATCAGAATATTCCCCAAGATCCTGTTTGCTTTTTGAATACTCATGCATATAAAGCATATTTTCCCAGAGATCTGTCCAGATTGATTGAAGATTTCTTCCTGTATACCCAATTTAGACTCTGTGATTATATAAGTAAAACTAAGGTTTTCTGGGTTTGTTATTGTATAAACATTATTGTATGCTTACTAATTTTGCATTTCATGTGTCATTTTATCCTTGAGTCACTGACTGTGAAGAAATCCTCTTGAGCTCTTTACAGACAATTTTGATTTTGACTACGTGGAATTATTTTGAACTGTTGGAAAACATTATTGCCTTACTGCTTATGTTTCCAAACATTTATGCATATATTGAGCAGTCAAGGTCCAAACAAGAAATTCATGTGAGACCTTGTTGAAAGTTTTTTGGAAAAAAAAATAAAAATTAGACCATACTTATACACCTACTCGGTGACACTTTGCAAAAGCAGACAGATTTGTAAGGCATGATTTTCCTTTACAAAACCTGTATTAACTCATTATCAATATACTGTATCTATCTGTGTGTTTGTTAATTCTTTTCTTTACATGAGTTTTACCAATTAGACTGGTACATGTCAGTCAGATCCATAATCCTCACCAACAGCCATTCTAAATGTGTTGTCATATTTGCTGCCTTCCATTCCTCTGCCTACAAGAATTAATTTTAGAAAGAGGTTACACAAGATAGTAAAGATCCCTATAGCTTCATATCAGACTTCTTTAAGTGTCTGTTGAAAATCACTTATTCCTATTCAGTGTGTTTGTTTATTTATATCTTTAAAAACAAAAAATCCCAGTTATGAAAGCTTCATTTGAAAGCTTTCTTCCTCAAATTCATGCTGTAAAATGTAATTGCCCAAATTCATGCTGCAAAATGAAGACCTGATGTCTGTCTTCTGGATTGACTTTGAATTGAGCACAATTCCAGAAATTCACTTCTCTTTCTGTAGTCATCTCATGCAACCTTCTTGTATGAGTGTTTCTTGTACACTTCCATTATCTGCTGGTCCTTTTGATTCTCTAACAAGTCTTCCACTTTTGATTTGTCTGAAAAAAATATTTTATTATTATGAGCCTTTAATATATAGATTCTCCACATATTTTTTGACCCGACTTGTTTAAAATGCTTTTAACTTTGAATTGCCAGTTTTACACACTTTTACGTTTTTCATATTTTGATGCAATTTTCTGGGTATTGATGCCTATCTTCCCCAGAAATTTTATGTCTATTTTAAGATTCACACATTCTGTCCTTCCAATTTCATAATAATTTTCAGTCTTGCATTTATGCACTTCCCCTTTTCAGTTAGCTTTGTTAACCCTTTTATTCCTACAAGATGTAGAATTTAAATATATTTTGATATATTTTTTTATCCACAGTGTAACAATTTGAAGGTTCATCTAAAATGGGGTAAGTGCATTTTGTTGCGGAATCCTACTCCCCTAGCTGTCTGGTTGCAACTTCCAAAGTGTTTCACAGTGCCCTTCATACATATGGTTTTCTTTCACTAGAAATCTGAGTATATTGAGAAAGAGGAAGGGGAGGGAGGTGAAAAGATGTGGGAAATTTTCTGAGATCTTACTGTACAGGTGAAACCTGAAAGATATATCTTGAATAAAAACTAGTATGATACTCAGGATTAGATCAGGTATTGCCTTTTTTTCTTGTAGTATCTCTGAGCCTCCAAGAAGAGGTAATTTAATTCCCATATCACAGCTTGACTTGAATTTTACCCAGAACCCATAAGAGTAATGGAAATCTCTGATTATCATTGCACTTCAATCTTTGCATCTCCCTAATTTCTCTTTTTATTTCATGGTTGCTTTATGACTTTAATAACAAGTTTGAACCCAGTCCAAAAACCAGAATATAGTTATTTGAAGGTTGCTATTTCTTGAACAATGTGCAGTAAGTTCAAATTCAGTCTAGTTCTTTCTGTGCATGAAATAATTCCAGAAATGCCAATATCATAGAAATACCAATGTCCTAGCAGTTAGCTTATCCATATCCCAGAACACATACCGAAGAAGGAATTAATGTGACATATGAACTGATGTGAAGAACTCAGTGTTGCCTCCTTCAAGTCATCATTATTAGCATAAAAGACAACAGACTGTATATGGAAAAGTATTACTGCTTAAGATACAACATGCATTTGCTGTTACTGTTATTGCCCACATTAAAACATTAAAACAATCAATAAAATTAAAACCTCATCTTTTTCATTAAGGGTTAGTAGGTCAACCTATCAGAAAAACCTTTTTTTTACTAAAAAAATTTGGAATTTCAAACCATTTATTATAACTCACTAATTCTCTTTTTTTATTCCCCTGACATAAGGAAACTGTGACTTCAGTTTGATTTATTTTATAACATATAACAGAACACACACTTTTATTATCACTATAAAACCTCAGAGGTACCTATCTAGAATGTATGGCGAAGATGCATAGTAAGTTTCTACTTTCCTGAACTTTATTATGCAATTCTATATTTTTTGCATGAACAATATGTGATTTTACTTTGGATGCCTGTTGGGTTTTTTACTGTTTTAGTTTATTTTTTTCCTTGGTAAGTCTTTTCATTTTGGATTCCACACAAAATAAGGTTCTCTCCCTTCTCCATCTGAATCATCCAAGAAAATTCAGGTCACAGAGCAAGTAACGAAACATAAGAAATGCACATTTCATGGTAATTAAAAAAAAAAAAAAAAAAGAAACCAAATATCTAAAATATCAGGACTTACATTTATTTTGTTAAACAAAAGTTTAAAAAATCTCTTGCAAACCATTCTTTTGTTGCAAGTGTACAGCTAGTCCCTTTCTAGGACATTTAGAATAAAATATTAACTGGTAAGAACAGAAGTGGAATTTTAAAATTATACTGTACTGGCACTGCATGTCCTTACTATGTTAAGTACTAAACATAGGCAAAGATAATAAAAAGACCATAAAGATCTTACAGAGCAAGATAATGGTGTCAAGTGAGTCAAACAGCATGAGATGAAACATATAACTGGTTTTGTTTGTCTTCTAGAAGATTAGCTCTGTTACAACCTAACATAGCTGAATTACTTAGGACTCAAGTTATCTCCTGTCCAGCAGTTATAAATTGTCAATGTTCTTTTGACACTACCAGAGAAATGAGTCTTACATCAAACCTGGATGTTGATAATGGGAATCTTTATAGATGTGGTTAGGGAACACTCCATTCATAAGAAGCAGTGTGGGAAAAAAATATTTTCAAATAGCGTTAAGTATTTTTTTCATGGAATGGTAAATTTGGTACAAAAAATAAATGGAGTGTCATTGTCAATAAGGAATTCAACCCACTTTCACTTACTAATTTCTGTAACAATTTACTAATCGAGCTGAGGAAAAAATAATACATGGGACTTGATTTTCAAAGGGATGATAATGCTATATGACATATCTCCTGTAGCTTCTCCTACAATATTATGTGAGCACAAAGCGACAAGAAATAATACAAGTGGGAGCTGGTCCAGCAGAGGTATAGTGAATAGAGAAATTTAATAAAAATTCCACAATGGTTAAAGTTCAAATCTTTAAATATTCCTTAAAACATGCAAAGAGTATTTTTTAGCTTTCCCAGGCATGTATGTAGAGTCAAGTCTTGGGAGTATCATTTAATTCAAAAGCACAGACCGGAAAGAAATAAATAAATTACATTTCCTTCATATATAAAGAATGCAGCATAGTATATAATCCACTATCCATATTACACACAAACGAATAATAGAAGGAAATTATATTGTGAAGCAGAGATTATGAAAATGCTGACTACACACCCCTGTTTCCTTATATACACGGCACATGGGGCATATTTGTGATATATATTAAGATGAATGTCAGCGGAAAATATTTTGGGGTAGGCACTGCTTCCAGTTCTGTCTTCCCTCAGACTTTCATTCTTTTTTTTTTTTTTTTTTTTTTCCCCCCCCTCAGGAGAATAGTAGCTGCTGGGGATGCTCCCAGGAAACCTTTGGGAGATAAGACATTCAGTAATAGCTACTGTAACAGACTGAGGAGAGAGAAATGGGAGGAAAGGAGATCAAATATTTCTCAGAATAATACAATGACAGGAAAGAAGGACGTGTAAATCATGGAATGATAGCAATAGATTAAGTATGATCCCACCATCCAAAGCATCCAAGTTCTGCAGAAGCTGCAGTGACATGTCAATTTCACATATTCTCCAGAAGCCTCATCTTTTGGTCTCTGGTTGACCTCATTTGTCTTCTTTCATGGGATCACAGGTTCACAGGATTAATCAGGTTGAAAAGGACCTCATAATCACTCTAGTTCAACCTCCTGCTCAAAGCGTGGTCAGTTCTGAGGTGAGATTAGATTACTCAGGGCTTCATCCAGTTTGGTTATGGTTGGAGCATGGAGTATCCAAGGTTGGAGCCTAAGCAGCCTCTCTGGACAGCCTAAAATCTTGCTGACCTTGCCCAGCCATCCTCTTTCTCTCAGAATTCACTGTGGCGGCATAAAAAAATTGGTTTTTCCTACACATCTCAGAAATTATATAATGTATATAGCTAGGCAAGTCACAACTGTGTTTCATAACCTTGGAGGTAGAAAAAAGGTGATTATCACATTGCATCAATTCACCTAATGTTAACAAAGCTAAAGACAGAAATTTTCTCAACCAGCTTTAGACGTCTTTGTCTGAGCTCATTATCTAAGTTCTCTTTACAACCGCAATAAAAAGATCAGGGCATGAATAATCTCTAATTCATCTACTGTAGATGACTAAAATGGGTCAGTCTAACTGTCATAGAACTCCATTGACTATAGAGGGAGTTTAAATGACAGCTTCAGAGGCAAAGACCTATACTGTGAATTTTCCACTTAGATTACTAAGATTATTCCTTTCTCAGGTGTGTGGAGTAATTTAGTTCTTTAGAGTTACTTTATAGCTCTAGAAAGAACTATGGAGTTAATTTTTTTCACCATAAGAGAGTTTTTACAGAAAGACAAAGTGTTCTCTGGAAGTCCCTTCTTCTTATGTCAGTTATAAAAGGAGCTGAGGTGGCTAATTTATATTGGCCTCTTACATGAATGAAGTTATGCCAATTGATCCTAGCTGTTTTCCATTTTTAATTTAGAAAAAAAAATTGATCTGGAAAGGGAGCAGTTAAGCATGCATCACTAATTCAGCCTAGTATTTGGTTGCCCAAGATTAGGACGTCTCATATGAGATATGACAGTTTTAGTGTAGCCTATTTTGTGGGCGTTTTGTAAAAATCTGAATGTATCCCTATCTTGTACGAGAATTTTTCTTCTGTATCTGATTTTGAAGCAAGGTGTATGAGAGTCTCAAATACAAAATTAAATTTGAAGATCTGCTATCACAAGAAAATTAATGAAAGAAGAAATAGGTAATTTTGTTTTTCAGTGTCAGTAGTAGAAAGTAGCTAAACTTTCAGTAAGGCAACTCCATAGTGCCTTCCAGAGAATAAACTGGTCATAGATTTTTCAACAGATACTTTACTTGAAAATTGTTATGAAACTTAGTACAAATTATTTCATTTTTAACTAAAATTTGTTTAGTACTCTTTTAAAAATGAACTTTATTACTTTCGCAGATATGCTGTGCAATTGCTCCTCCGTGACATTTTACCAAGACAGTAAGGTCAAGGCTACTCATGCTTTGCCAAGCACTACATTTGTTGCTCTATGTTTGCTGGTGAGGTCTCTGCTGGTACCACCTGGCTGTATTGCAGATGTATGAAGAGTGCAAGACCACTACAGCACAGTGAAGATGAAAACATGTCAGTTCCTAAGTTTTTTTGACAGTACTGAAGAATGAACTACTGTTCTTGAGAAGTATTTGATGTTGTTTAACATTTGAACAACGATGTTTATTCCTTCTTACATAGAGATTTTGGTGAAGTAGGCAGTGGATTATCAGTTCATTTGTTTAAAAGTAGCTAGCTGATTTCCACATGACATTAATATTGATTTCTCTATTAAATGTGTTTATCTGATTGTGTGGAAATGCCAGTGGTGATATTATTACTTTGTGGTTAAAACCCAATATGTAGTTACTATTTCTTCAAGTTCCTCTTTTGTTTCCCAAGTGCTCAGACAATCGGGAAAGTTTGGGAAGTGAATTTTGGAAAATATTTTTCATTTAATATTTCAACACCACATTGCTGTGTAATTTGCTTATTAAAATAATTAAGACGTCAACAGAGTCTGATTATTTTAACAAGTGATTGATGATAACTTGTAGACAGCTTTGAGATTAGTGAAGATGAAGACAGCTAGTTGTCAACTGGCCATGACATGAACTTCAAATTAAGCAAGTACTATAGAAAAATTAACAGATTTTAGCTAAATTGTTGACAGAAAGGATATAATACAATGTGAATTTAATCTGTTGGGTGTTAAGCCTAAATTATGAAGACAAGGCTGTAGTTGTGAAAGCAGAAAAAACACTTAAGAGGATAGGTGAGTCACCTTGTGAGTCGTTGTTTTCTGTGACCTTTTATGACACATCTGCTTGAATGGTATTTCATAGGTATGATGTACATCTTGTATGCGAAAAATATATCCTTTGAGTCTTGACTACATAAAGTAACAGAAGAACAAATGCTTTGAGATCCCGTATCTCTTTTATGTAAGAATCCTCTTGCATATATTAAAAAACCCCCAACCATAAACAATTTTAAACGTCTAAAATCGAGGGTTTGGACCTTCTATTTCCTATTCTGAAAAATCTGCATTATTGTAATTTCATTCCTCTGAGCTAAGAGCTTGACACTGCTATTCACCACTGGTGGATACGGAATAATCCAGAAACTCCATTATCTCCTCAAGCTTCTCCTATTTTTTCTTAGGAACTTTTAGTTTGATGGCACTTTTCTATTCTGAAACGAAGATGATTTAAACATTTTGTCCTACAGATGGGACAGAATAAGAAACATACATATGCAATAAGTTGGCTAGTGAGTTGTAACTACCATTAAGGTG
Source organism: Pterocles gutturalis (assembly GCF_000699245.1). Classification (NCBI taxonomy): domain Eukaryota; kingdom Metazoa; phylum Chordata; class Aves; order Pterocliformes; family Pteroclidae; genus Pterocles; species Pterocles gutturalis. The sequence continues at coordinate 57,788 of NW_010143127.1, forward strand.
CCCGGACTCAATCATTAACCCATATCCTTATGTACTGAAGCTAGTAACTGTAAATTTTGAAATTCTACAAATTTTCTCTAAAATATGTAATCCTTAAGCACTTAAAGTCTTACAAAGAATGTAAGAACGGTGTGGATATAGAGACATGGTCAAACACACATTTACTGAAAATATAGGAAAGTGTGTATTCATTGTAGTTGTGTAAAGACATAGCTTGACTTTTTTGTTTTTCTTTTCAGAAATTGAGTGACAATTCCCCTGAGGAAAACAAGGTAGTTCAAAATAGCATTTAACAAGCAAGTAAATAAACAGAATTACTGCCTTGCTTCATGTGGAAATTAGTCTATTAGATATGCAGGCAACGTGATTTCCATGGTTACAAATGACCTGTTAATCTCTTAAATTATCCAGTCATCATGAACAACAAGACTACTAAATAATTAGAGCGAAATGCAGAACTCATGTCATCAGTATTTTCAAAGTGAAAATCTCCCAAAGAGAGGAGTTTTTTACCTGGTAAAAACTTAACCAGTATTTCAGTGTAGGTTCATCCCTGGCTTTCTGTGAAACAGTTTACCCTGAATATTTTTTTTTAAATAACAGTATTTTCTACATCATGTCAGTATTGTAGGTAAGAAGAACAGTAAACCGGGGTGGGGGGGAGCTGTTTTACCTGAGTACAAAGAAAAAACTAATTTAATGTGCATTTGTCTGAGTGTTTCTTGGTAAAGGACACCATGTATGTTGGCTTGGTGCACTTTTATTTCTGGTATTTACTACAGCTGGTAGTAACAGTTTTCCATGAAGTAAACTAGTTCTGTTTATTTATGTTAAATTCAGTTATCTAACTGAAGGAAAACAAAACAAAAAAATCAATAGCTTTTGAATGATCACAGTTCATCACATAATAGCTGTATAAATATGTCTTCAGAAATTTCCTCAGAATTTTCTAAATCTAATGTAAATCTAAAACTGTTCTGAAATGATGATAAGAAAACCTCTTTATGATTTCCCACATGAAATACACATATGTGTGTAATAACTGGTGTGGAATGTCTATTTTATTGTCATCACAGTTTTAATAAATTGGTAACTCTGCTTTGGTATCTTGACCTAAAGACAGGGAACAAAAACATTTTGCTAATGACTGATTCCTTGTATGCTACTTTTCACTCTAATTAATCCCAAACGCTCATCAAGGTCAGTCCTCCTCTAATGTCTGTACTATAAACCCCTGCAACTCTATTAACTTCATTTTTCCTCTCTTGGGGTCCCTAGTCAGCAAACAGTTGCACACTTGAATTAATTTATCATCTTTGCCAACTTCCATAACTTCACGACAACCTTTTAATATTTCACATGTTTTTAAAACCTCAGCACCTTCTAATCTTTGTTGCATGAGAACCTTTGCCTTCATTTAATGAAAATGCTGTGGATAGTAACTAAGTTTGTATCCCTTGTAAATGAAAAGAGATGACTTGGTCCCACTGTAACCTTGAGTTCCAGGTTTGAAGGAAAGTCAAAGGAAGCTGAAATGTTTTACAATATAAAATTCCTGGACCCTGACTCAAACGCTGGATGGAAGTAGTACTGTTCCTTTTATGTGAATTGCCTTCTGATTTCCTTATGATTTAAGATAATGATGGAATTCTCTTTTGACTTGGTTGTCAAGGCTTCATTAAATCTCTTTGATTTGCCCTGTTTAATATCTGAGGTTGATTTTTTTTATCAACACAGGAAATATGAGTGCCGAAGTCCTTATCTCAAATTTTATAACATGCTCTTTCTCTTTGTCAGCCTTTATATTTCCCCTTTTCACTTTACAATTTTAAAATGCTTTAAAAGAAAGTCTCTTCTTTTCCATTTTTACTTGGACAATACTGCCTTCCCTGTGAATTTTTTCACTGTATCCTTGTCAAATCTTGCTGATTTTTTTTTTTTTTAACAGAGTAACTTTTCTCCAAAATGTTACTTTGTGGATTTAGCCTTATGTCACTATTTCTGCCATCATTATCAATTTACATTAATTTGAGGAACCTTTGTCAAACGTGCTTTTCTATGCATTCACCAAAAAGAGGGAAAAATCCTTGGGAAAAATCCTTGGAAAAAATCCAAGGGAAAAATCATGCCACATTGTATGGCTTCCGTTCTAGTTGTGAAAGTCGTTGCTGATGAGCTGATGCGAAGTTCGCTGCGTGGTTTGTTTCTGTATAATGCCCAAGTTTTAATCTTCCAGAGAAGCATATGTAATTAACTGCGGTAGTACTGGCAATTACAGCTATTTGTATTTCTCTGGACTTATCCAAAAGAGTTGCTATATTTGTTATTCTCACTGCTTATATTTGAACTATTTAAATAAACTATAGAGCAGACTATATGTATAAAGTGTTATTAAAAAAATGCAAACCTAAATGATGGAGATTCAACAAGCTCTTGGGTTACTTGTTCTTATGTTTTACTGTTCTTATAGAACTTTAGATGCTTGTCTTCACACTGAATTCTTTATTGAGACAAAGATAGGTGTTTGTCAGTAACGATGCTAGCTTTGCTTGTACCCTTTGTCCTGAGTCTATATTTCCCAGTTTTTCCCACTGAACATAGAAAAGGGACACAAATAGCCATTTTACATCACTATCTGTATTCGCTATAATATATCTACATTATCTATCATATCTCCCTATATATCCCTTTTGTTCCATGTCATCCAGGTTGAAAGGGGAGTATTCTATTGATGTCCAGTTAAGCTTTACTCATTATATCTTTGGGTAATGCCCAAGTACTTAATGTATACCTTTTCAGTTTCAGACTATCTATCTCCTCTCCCTCCACCTTTCTCATTCCCCTTCAGGGATATGAACTATTGTGATGGGTTTGCCCATCTATTGCCCAATTATTAAACTAAATTTTCCGCAAAATATTTAGTCATTCACAGGTCTTGGAGCAACAAAGGAAACTGCTGTGTGATTTTGCAAGAGGGAGGCTTTTACTTTCCATAAGGTTTGTTCCTGAGAAAGCCATTTCTGATATTCTTAATTAGAACTTAGAGATCTATTATCTTTTTTGTATAAACTATAGTTTCAGATTACAGCTATATATATACTTTTTTTAAGGAGCATATTTATTTCCCAGTTTATGTGTATACAAAAGACTGGTTGAGATTCTGGTCACAGAATCACAGAATCACAGCATGTTAGAGATTGGAAGGGACCTCGAAAGATCATCTAGTCCAATCCCCCTGCCGGAGCAGGAACACCTAGATCAGATCACACAGGAACCAGGTGGGCTTTGAATGTCTCCAGAGAAGGAGACTCCACAACCTCTCTGGGCAGCCTGTTCCAGTGCTCTGTCACCCTCACTGTAAAAAAGCTTTTTCTCATATTCAAGTGGAACCTCCTATGTTCCAGCTTGAACCCATTGCCCCTTGTCCTATCACTGGATGTCACAGAGAAGAGCCTGGCTCCATCCTCCTGACACTCACCTTTTACATATTTATAAACATTGATTAGGTCACCCCTCAGTCTCCTCTTTTCCAGGCTAAAGAGACCCAGCTCCCTCAGCCTATCCTCATAAGGGAGATGCTCCATTCCCTTAATCATCTTTGTGGCTCTGCGCTGGACTCTCTCCAGCAGTTCTCTGTCCCTCTTGAACTGAGGGGCCCAGAACTGGACACAATATTCCAGTCCTTTCACTGAAAAATTTATTATAACCTTTTTTTACACTTAACATCTATCATCTATAGTAAAACTAATTATAAAAAAGTCACATTTGACTCAAACTCAGAAAAAACATTCTGAAGCCTTCAAGCTGTATCACAGAAGATGCTTGGCAGTCTATAAGCTGAGTCTATGATATGTTTCATCTAATCAGTCATCCTCATTTTGATCAACAGTAAGAGCACGCCTCTGCTTATTCAATTTTTCATTTATAGTAAGGTTATAAACCACTTTTAAAACATGCCTAAAAGGAAGATGTTGGGGCTCAATCTCTCCTAATAGGTTTTTTCCCTAAGTAATTTGACTTCTGTTTGTCTGGTCTCAATCAAAATCCAATTATACACTGCATATAGCAACTCTGTAGCTGTTTGTATTATGTGTTTTTAATGTAAAGGAAAAATGTGTAGAAGGTGAGGTTCAATTCATTGTTCCTTCACCACTGAAGAATGCCAAATAATTACTGAAAGAGGAGGATGGAGGTCAGAATTTTAACACCTCATTGAAGCAAAAAGTTTTTTTATTACTCTATTAACTTCTAAGTGATGACAAAGAGAGATTTACTTATCTAGGGAAGGGAAAGAATCTCTGTTCTAATAAGAGGTTGGCTAGACTACTTCCTACTTAAGGAGAAAGTAAAATAAATCTGGGGGATGAAAAATTAAACTAGTCCAGATCTTTTGAAAGACCTCAGAAGAAAGATTGACTATTAATCCCAACATAGACCACTAGAAGAGAGAAAATATACAGTTTTATTCCTGTATAGTTTCTTGAGAGAGCAAGTCTGATGAATGACAGAAAGACAGACCTTCCGATGCAACTTTGGATCATTTGAATGGATGTGAATTTTTTCATTCCTTCTTTTCTAAAGATTTTTCACTGGGTTGTCTATTTTAGGTGCCAAATGTTGTGCATGTTTACTATAAGCTGACTTGAAGTAAGCATGATTTACAGACATGGGATAAAAATAAAATATTTAACAGAAGGAGCAGTAAACCTATGGACTAGAGTTCTAGTCTACCTTAACAAGTAACCCAATGCTTTAGCAGATTTTCCTCTGTATTGACAAGTAACAGAGAGCATCTGTTATGTCAAAATTACAGGAGTAAGAGGATGCAAACATTGCTTGGCCACGTTGGGACAAAAAAATGTGCCTGTCTGGCACTAAAACTAGTTAGACACAAAGAAGAGCAAGAAGGGATTCTGTAAGAATGAAAGTAGCAAAAGGATATTCAGAGAAAGTATTGTCTACAGTCAAATACAGGACACAGCCTCCCTGATGGATGATACAGAAAAGGCTGGGTACCATCCTTTTAGCATCAACCTTCGCAGGTGAAACTTGTTCCCAGACCTTTGTGCATAGAGGTGTGGTTTCAGAAGGAGAGACACAGTCAGCAGTGTGAAAGCAACAGTCTGGGACTGCTTACAGAAATTGCAAGTTTTTTAATTTCTGAGGCCAGATGGGACTTGTCAAAGGGTGCTGAAAGTGACTGATGTGATTGCAGGGACACTTGTATGGCCATACTCAGTGAAAAATTGTGGTGTTGGTGGGAGGTCTCCAACCGATGAAAAAAGATTAACATTATGCTTGTCTTTATTAAAGGCCTAATTCTAGTCAGCCTTGTTTCAGTCCCTGGAAATATAATAGAGAATATCATCTTCTAATTAATTTACAAAAACTTTAAGCATAAGATAGCTAACAGGGAGTCAGGCTAGGCAAATCATTCTTGACAAATCTGATTGCTTTCTGTGATGAAACATAGCTATGTGGGTGAGGGAAAAACACTGTCTGTGCTAATTTGACTTCAGTAACGCTTTTATCACCGTGTCCTGCAAAAGTCTCATTTGAAAACTAAGAAAGTATGGGCTGGATGAATAGATTATTGGATGGGTTAAATGTTGGCTGGACCAGCAGGCTAAAAGGGTAGCAACAGGTGGCTTCATGTTTGGTTGTCAGCTGGTTGCAAATAAATAGCCCAAGAGTCAATGCTGAACTGATATTATTCAATTCTCATCTGTATTATGAAATGGACTGCACCCTTAGCACATTTTCAGATGGTACTAAACTAAGAGAAGTTATTGTTGCACCAAATGACAGAAAATCAGTCTAGTGGGACCATGACAAACTTTGTGATGGGAATCAAGAGACACCCTGAGAAGTTCAGTAACGATAACTGCAAAGTTCTGCAATTGATGTGAAAAAAACCCCATGAATCTGTACAGCTAGGAAACAACTGTCTGAGTGACAGTCATGTTGAGAAAGCACCCCATTTTAGACATGAACTACCAGTGTTCTCTCCTCATGAGTAAACCAGAATACATAGCAAGTTGAAAAAAGGAGGAGTGTGGTCAGCAAACTGAGGAAAGTTATTACGTCCTTCCACTCACTACCAGGGAGGCTGTATCTGGAATACATTGTTCACTTTTGGGCTTCTGGCTTGTAAGGAATGTGGAGAAACTGGAGCAAGGCCAAGGTCACATCAAGAGCAAGGAGAGCTTAAGGAAATTGTTGGAGTTGAGTTTGGTGGAGAGGGGGAACCACTACCGTCTGAAGAGTAGTTATGAGGATTACAGACCCAAACAAATATCAGGCAAAAAACAAGGGACAATGCTCACACACTATAGGTTGGGAAGAGCAGATTAGACACCACGACAAATGTCTTCACTAGGAAGGTAGTGTAAAACAGGTGTGTGAGTTACCCAGATATGTAGCAGAATCTCCACTCAAGGTTTTCAAGGTTTTTTTTATTGTTAATAAGAGACATCAAAACTGATGGTCAGAATAAGTGATTCAACTCCATATCAGTGTTGCTGGAGGACCTTAGCAACATCTCACTTGTTTGCTTCCTCTTTATATCAAGTGTCTGAACTTTCAAATAACACCTAATACTAGCTTGGTGTACCGCCTGAACTAAGAAGAAAGAGTCAAATTTACTCCATTATACAAAAGAACATTCCATCAACAGAGCTGTTGCCTTCATTATTAAATTTCTCATTTATTGTAGAATTTTTGAATGGTCTGTCAAGTAGTAAATTGTCAGGTGTATTTGCCATCCAAAATAACTCCTTTTGTAGGTGACAAAAAGAAATTTCTGGGGGTTTTGGGGGCATATTTTGTAGATTTTTTTCTCCTGGAAAGGTCACACAGAACATTCTTTTGACTTCCATGGGTTCTGTGACATATCCAAGAAATTTAAACAACATAAGATCTTAGTAACAAACTTTGCAATTGCAAAGTAAATTTTTAGCTCTGACACTGTTTATATCTTTGACAGGAGAGGCTGCCAGAAGACAAGCACAACCAGCTGTCACCACTGATGACAGCATTTTCACTTTTGGTGCATAAGTAGAACACATAGAAGCCACTGGACAGAAACATTATAAAAACTTTTTAATACTCAAAGATTCTTGCCAGTGATGGCCCCCATCTTCTTGTCTGGAGGCTCAGCAAAGACCTTCATCAAGACTTTGTGTCTCTTGATTGTTTGAGACTGGCCTGCACAACTATGTCAAAAGACTTGGCATTATGCATAGCATCTCTGAAATGGAATGCAATTTGGATTATCTAAGGATTTCTCTTCTGTATGCATGTTTGGCAGTACAGAGGAAAATAAAACAAAACAAAAAGTTTCAGTATAACACAGAAAGGACTGAGTTCCTTAACAAAGAGAGTTCCTAAACTGAGCACAGCCAGAAGTGACCGTGGCAGTGGCTGAAGTCACTTTTATCTCTATGACAAGCTGTGTGTGTATGCACAAGGCATGCCACTAGAATAACATCCAATTTAATTAAATGTAAATATTTCAGTTGCAACTGTTAATGAAGATGATGATATGAAATGAAATGAAATGAAATGAAATTATGAAATTAAGTGATATGATACAATATGAGATGAAGAAGAGGAATTCTTAACAAAATTTTCCACTGAACTCCCAGACTCTAATCTTATACTCTACCTTCCTCAGCATCCCTTTGCACATTGTGCTTCTCTAAGCTCGAAGTCCAAGCTTCCCACTTTCTGTACTTCCTAACAGATTCCACGTCCCCAAACTGAATCCTAAGCCTCTTTCCTTCCTCAGTCTTACTTCACATTCTCTCATCTGCACAAATCTGGATTCCCAACCTTACTTGCCCACCAGCATCTCCTATTCTCCTACCAATGACCTTTTCCCAAATCTAGGTCTCTAGTCTCCTCATTTCATTCCCCTCAGCAACATCACATCTACTTTACCAAGCCCCATGCTCTTTGTCTGTTACCTTGGGCCCTAAGAGAGGTCCTACACCTTCTGGATGTCAGGCCAGCAGTAGCAGTAGTAATCTCAATTCTGACCATGTAGAGACTCCTATAAGAACTGCTCAGGTGGCACATGAGAACAGGATATTAAAGCCCAGATCACTGTCAGGAACTGTTTGTGAAGAGCAATTTATCCCTTGGACTTGAGTTAGAAGCAGATGCAAAAGTACGAACTTTAGGAGGTGGTGCAGAGTTTTTTGGTTTGTGCATCAGTTTCATTTCCTCACTCTTCAGACAGGGCAAAGCGGAAAAAAAGGTAGTTTTTAATTTTCTTTTTCTTCTTTCTCCATTTTCCTCATTTTATCCTGTCTTTCAAATCTGTGAACTTAACTCAGGAGTTAAGTACTACTCTTGCACACGAGTAAGTACTAGTCTTGCACAGGAGTAACTACTACTCCGGCTGCATTCACAGAATAGAAAATACTTTCAGGTTGCATAAGCTACCAGGCTGCCAAACTGCCATGATACGCAAGGCTCAGCCTACACCCACACTTCCTTCTGATGAACAAAGAAGTATAGAATACTTAATCCATTAATTTATATCTGTCACAAGGACTCTTCAGGACTGTGTGGGACGAATGGAATCAGAGTCAATGATTACACTGCAAAATGTGTCTGCAGTTTTGAACTTTATTCTCTTCCACAGTTTTTTCACAAAATGTATAACCTTTAATTACTTTTTGTATCCTCTTAAAGAACACTAAAAAGGTTGCAACTGTGAATTTTTTTCAAGTGAACACTAATGCCCGATGCTGCAGCCTTCTTACTAGCAAAATAGATGGTTCCAAACACTTTATATATGTTTGTCTATCACAGCTTCAAAGAAACAAGGAAGAAGGAGTGACTAGCTTTTACCAAAATTGTGTTTGGCAAGTAAGGTGAAAGCAGAGACTAAAAAACTAGTGACTTACTCAGAGATTCAGGCAAAATATCAAGACTTGCACCTTCCCTGGATTTCAGAACTTTATAACACTACTTATAAATTAGCAAGTACTGATCAAGTGAAAACAACTCTATTCATTTTTTCATCAGTAGATTTTTAACAGATGTAAGTGCTGCAATGTATTCAATCCCACAAAGGATAGTGGCATTCTCAGACAGAGGACAAGAAACGCAGTAATATCCAGGCACCATCCTCCCTCCTTTTTGTTAGATATTATTTGACTGCAGTCATGAAAGGTCTTTGTAAAATACTCCATTGTCAGGTTAGATTTGAGCTGATGACCATTTTCACCTTGTGGATAAGGTACAGTATTTTGTGCCTAATAAAAGACTACAGTTACCACATGGATACTGAAGACACCAGAATAGTTTCCTCTCTGGAAGAGGAAAACACTGTGCTATTGCAGATGCCATGGTGTGGCAGCTATTGAGAAATGTTGCCACTAAAAGGAGCAACCGGTAAACTGCCCTAAACTGTTTCAGATTCCTGAGTGTAACACAGTATTAAAATTACATTTTCGAGTACTGGTTTCAGCTGAGACATCTTGGCAGAAGTCCAGTTCAGTTAAAGATTTATTGCTAATATTTGCTGAACTAGGAAGGACCGATATTTTTCATGCTGCTTCTGTTTCAACGTTCCCTTGCTGTCAGCACTAGCCTTTGTGCTGTTCTAAGGCAATTCCACATCGGGGAAGCTGAGGCCAACCACACAGTGATCAGCTAAAATAGTGCCGCAGAGTTCTTGGGATTTGGCCCACAGAGTATAATAACTCCTGTACCTGCCTAAAATTTCACTTGGATTTTTTACTAAACAAACCCTTACACTTAAGTGCTCCTTAGTATTGATTGCTTTTCTGTGTTTTTGCATAAGCAGTATAGTACCGTGCATTCACATTATAAGGTGATGAAAACACATGAAGAGATTTTTTAAATTATTTTTCTTAAAATTATTTTCTAATTTTTTTTTAGCTCAGATGTTGGCAGAGAAGAGAAATATGAAGATAAAGTCAAAGAAATTTAGGTACAAGTACTTATCTTGGCATTTGAGTACCCAAATGGCAATCTGTCAATTACCAGTCAGAAAGGGTTTGTATTATAAATGTAGTATTTCTCCACACTATTTTTAAAAGGCATTACCTTGGAAAAAGCTTTCCACTATTTTTCTTGCAGAACTTCTTCCACAGCCTAAATTCTCTTTAAAATAAAAAAAATAAATAAGCACACGTGTCAAATTTTACCCCAGTCCCTCTTCATGGATGATTTTTCAGTTTTCTGTTCCTTTCTACATCAGCCCTAGTAGCACTCTGACAATGGGCTTTATTCATCAGTCTTCAGAATGGGTTGCAGGGTTCAAATTCAGCTCTATCTTTTTGCAGCATAGTGTCCACCTTGCATCAGAGTGTCTAAAAGTGACTGTTAGGTTTCTGATTCAGGATGTTCTGCCTTTAAGTTCAGTTCTGTCATCAGTCCATGGCCTCTTGCAGTCATTACAGCTTCTCAAAGGTATCTCAAGTTAAATGTCAGAATTTCAGATTTGTTTTTCTCAGATGTATTAGCCTGACTTTTCCAAGCCAAATTTCCCTTTATTTTTCTCAGCTTGTGTTTTTATAATAGCTTTTGAACTATTACTTACTGTTTTTCTAGAGAGTGTTTATTCTTCACTCTGTTTTAGCTTCATTTATGAATTTCATTAATGTGATTATCTTTGATTGATTGACAGTTAAAACTACCTGCAGAAGGAAAAGTCAGAATTCTATCCTTCTTTCACATATGATTGTCATCTGAATATATGACAGCTAGTTGAATAGTGAGATCCAAAAAACATCTGGAAGATTTGAAAACACCAGTATCTCCTTTACAGGATGGAAAATAAGCCAGCAGATTCAGAAAGATGAAGGGACTTCTGCACTGTCTTGATATATACTATGGCATGTAACTTTAATGTGACTAATATTCAGAGTCATATCCAGAGCTTCTGTGACTATCAAGTATAAATGGCAGGGTTTTGGAAACAGGGGGCTGCAGAGGTGACCTGCAGGAGGAGACCGTGAAATGCCCTGTACCAGTCCCAGCCCAGTTGACACTAGTGTGAGCAACCCATCACCTGTCAAAACTGCAGCCTGACAGAGGACCCCATGGCACCCCAGCTCACATCTTTTTAAGGAAGAGCAGCAGACCCAAGGGGCTGGCAACGCTCTGGATGATGTCGGAGGCATGCAAAGGGAGACGCTCTTGGAAAGACACAGCAAAAAAGATGCTGATGAGGAGACAACTAAGGGCACGACTGGAGATACTGCCTTGGAAAGACATGACCCATGCCAGGTTAGGGACACCTCTGAGGGACTCTGGCAGTGGGTGACCCATGTCGGGGTAGGAACACTCCTAAGGGACTCCAGCTCATGGAGTACTCAAGTTAAGGCAGGGAGAATGCTGAGGGACAGAAACAACCCTGAAGGACTGCAGATATGGGCGATCCATACCGGGGCAGGGACATTCCTGAAGCAGTGTGGGCAGTGGGCAACACATACCAGAGCAATGGAAAATTAAGAAGCTCAAAGCAGTGGAAGAGGACCATGGAGTAGCATATAGAAAGCAATACATACTCAGACTCCCGTGCTGCCTGTTGCTTCATCAAATGAATTAGGATAGATAGTGTGTAGCCCACATCAAACAGACTGGGAAGAGGGGGGAAGTAAATTATATCTGTTGTTGGGTCCCCACTTCCCCAATACTTAAACCAATGATAAGAAGTTGGTGTTAATTGACAATAAATTAAATGAGGTAAAATTCCCCAATTTCTTCTTCTGAGAAGGGAACTGGAAAGACATAGGCTGAATGGAAACCTACCTGTCATACTTTGATATTTGGCAGGGAAAAAATGCTGTACTTAAAACATTCATTGTGATGAAAATGAAGATATGCTGGTGATGAGCCTCCCTTTACAGTCAAGAATCCTTACATCAAGTAGCATCTCTGGTTAGTATCACCAAAGTAGAGTATTGAGCATTCCTTTTCTCAAAAGGTGCACAACTCTAAGATGCAGATTAGGTTCAGCTTAAATTTTTGTGACCTCTCTTAGCACCAAGATCTGTGGCAGCTATTGTAATTTCTCTTGTATGAAGCTGTTTCATTTGTGTATCTTAACAGGTTTAAAGTAAAACCACCTCTACAATTAATCCTGAGCAAATTAATGGTGGTACTAAACATAGCTAAAATTATGCAAAAAATGTTTTAAGGAAATACAAAAATGAGTAATATAAAATTTTAATGGAGTACTTTAAAAAAACATTTTCCAAACAGATATCAATGTAGTTCTAACATTTTCCAAACAGATATCAATGTAGTTCTATGATGTAAGTTTTCCTGATTAAAAAGGGCAGTGAAGAGTGTTGAATTAAATCTTTCCTATAAGAAAATATTTTTTTTCTCTCTTAGGCGCCTTTGGAATGTCTTGATTCATGCACATAAAAATTCTGAATACTGTCTAAGAGTTGATCTTCTAAAAATAACTTAATGCCCCACCCACTTTTTCTTGCAGGCAGTGTTCTGTGTGGTCTCTGCAAGCTTACATAATAAAACTGATGAAAAATTATAAATTAAGATGCTGAGTTCATTAACGAGCAAATGGAAAGACAGCTGCCAGGTTGATATGTAAGCCAAGTTCTCTGTGTGTGCTGTGATTTTCAAGTAGAATGCTGTTAGTATGTTAGCTCCTAAGTGTTTCAGTGTCATGTATCTAAAAGCTTTAATGCAGAAGGTAACAAAGCACATTTTTTGTAAAACAATAATATCAAAAGGAAAAGCAACTTAATCTTCCACTTCAACAAGCCTCCCATTCATCTTCTCTGGAAATTCTGCGTTTGTTGTATTAACCTCTCCCAACTGGTTGAGTGTCTACAACAGTCATTTCTGGAATAACAAATTTTCACTGTTTTAACATACAAGATTTGGAGGGTTTTCTTGTTTTCATAAAATGCACAGGAGTCTGAATTTTTCATTGCTAGCCAATACCTTATTTGATTTAGTAAAAGTAAAGGAATTGCTGTACTGTGCATGTTCTACTTCCAAGATTATCTTCAGCCTATTGAGTACATCAGTACTGTAATTTTTGGTTATCCTTAGTTATCTTTCCTGTGACCTCAAAAGTGAATATGAAATTTCTGGAGCATGCAGAACCCCCAAGCCTTTCCTTGAGGCATAGTATGCCATTAGTACAGCACCACAGGGTTTGGATACCTTCAGGCATGTATAGAAAGACTGTCAGCTCCTCTGAAGGTCTTGCTTGGATGGCATGCAGGCAAAACTGGGCTTGCAACATCCTACCTAAGCACAGATTAAACACAACCTCCCTTGCTCTTGACAATTTTTTTACTCAGTGTATCATACAGTGTTGATGTAATTTGATTCAGATCGAACTGCATCTATTTAACAGAAATTATGAAATGTGCTCTGTGAATAAGACATACAGGAAAACATGGTGAGGATTAATGAAAAAGAAATGTGATTCTTTTGTTAATTTGGAGGCATTTTAATTGTAAAAAGGAAATGGCATTGGGTTTATGATGATCATATGCACTGCTGACCAGTGTGTTTTCTTATGTGATTGATGTGGTGGTCCTGGGCATGAAAGCATAGTGCCAGCCATCCATACAGCTCCAGCGAATAGCGGGTGATAAGTAAGCCTGATTGATTTGTTTTTATTTAGCTTTGATTCTCGTCCTGCAGCCATCAGAAGAAAATCACACAAAAATATTGCTTTTAGATCAAAAAGTCTGTCATCTCTACATTTTTTCTCAACAGTTTAAAGAAAGTATTTGGGTTTTTAAAAAGAAAAGCAAAACACGCAGCATTTATTTTGCAAGCTAGGCTTATACTCAGAAAACTAGCAGCAATGTCTCTTTTGTCCTTCACCAGATAGTTCAGATTACCAGTCCAGAACGTGGGTGGTCTAGATTCAAATCCTTTTTGCTTCTCTTTTATGTCACAGAAGAAGGCAATAATATGAAATTACCCAGACACTATGTTCTGGGGCTGGACTTTCTCATATTTTCCATTTGATGCTGTTTAATTCTTTAATTCTGTGGAGAACTAAGTGAAAGCTAGGTATCTCCACTCTTCACTAACAGTTCCTTTAAATTAATAAGTCATTCTTAACACTGGGGCAAACACACGCCCTAAATTGGGCAATTTTATGGCTTCCCTCCTGTCTGTCTCCCTGGGAAGATGCACCTGTGGAATCTACCTTTCATTTTCTAAGATGACTGAGTGGGTGTGTTTCATAAAGTTTCTATTCACCTGAAGATTTCTGGTCCAGTTCAGAGAGCACGCCTGAGAATAGTACACTTGAAAACTGAGTGAAATGAGCACAGAGAGAGAAAGTCCAAGCGTTGTTTAGTTTGATGCCCATCTGTATTCCGTATTAGGAATTTTCTTTTTTTATATTGTCCAAAAGGATGTCTATAGATGTGCACCTTGACCTCTACAGAATAGGGAATATCAGAACTTCAGAACATCAGCCATTCAATATGACATCCATAGAGAAACGAAATATACAGGAAGGAAACCCACTGAAAAAAATGGATCAGCTACTTGCCTTCTCTGGCTTTAACATTTATCTAAAGGCTGCAGACTTGCAATTTTGGTGATCGTGGGTGACATGAAAAATTGGTTTGCAAGGATACTTTCCTTCTTTTTACCCTGAGAATGTCTCCAGTGGTTCTTCCCTTTTAGCTAAAATAAGATGAGACTTCTATCTTTTTTGATACTTCAGAAAGGACAAGAGATGTATGATTCCAGTGCAAGAGTCTCATCTGGAAATGGAAAGAAATACGGACCTTCTCTAGCTGCTAATCTGTCTATTTTTAATGTAAATTAGCTCAAAGACCTAGTGTCCTGATGAAATAACATTTAAATATCCTAAGTCTTATCTTCAGGACTATTTGGATTCTAGTTACTAAGACTTTTCAGGCTTCAAAGTATAAATGATTTTTAAATAGTGTCAGTAATCAAGCCTTTTAAAATACTCCTTTTTCTCCCTGCTGCCTATATTTTCAGTTCAAATTCAACGGGCCATCTCTGTGAAAAAAAAAAAAGTCATCATTCTGCAGAATGTCACCAAAGAACGGGACATTTTATGACTTGTTAAATTGCCAGGCTAGGAGCTCAAATCCCAGTGACTTTAAACAATTTTAATCAAATATACTTGCTTTAAAATAACTCTTAAAATCAATCTGAAATTGTTAGGTCACACTGTTATCTGAAATAGATGCAGAAGTAGTTCAATTGAATTCAATATCAAAAAAATACTTTTTCATTTTAACTGCAATGTCATTATGGATTGTGAGAGTCTAAGGTCATATAAACCAGCAGGGCCAGAGAGAGAACAAAGTTCTTTTAACTGGTAGGAAAATTTGTGAATTTGAGTAGGGTTTCATAATAGCTATACTTCAGTCAAAGTTCAACTCGAAGGTAATGGAGTATAAAATAGTCTCCCATTGAGGACTGACCACATGAAATGAGAACAGAAAGTAACAGTTTTTAAAACCACTGAAGCACAGTCACAAGTGCAATTTCAGGACTGGCATCTACAAATAGCTTGAGGGGAAAAAAAAGAAGCAAGTTTAGATTATTGTATGGTGTAAATTGGGAATAAAGGTGCTTGAGTATCACCTTTCAGTAATAAAAATTGGACTATTTTAAATTCAGTTTTTCCACTGTGATATCTGCTGATATGTTTGAGTCATGGAGTAAGTATGGATGTCAAGAGAAGTTAAGTGGTCATTGATAGTGTGCACTTCTGGAAATAGGGTTTTATAGTCCTTCTTCTCCATGTGCTGTGGAATCACTGAGCTAAAATTTTTGTCTGCACATTGATTTCACTCCAGCTATATTTGATTTGCATTTGGATTTTGGCACCTTGTAGCAAAGTATCAGCACTTCTAAGCTTATCTTTCATCAAGTAGTCCCAAGACTGATATAAATTTTATTTTAAAGTAAAACTGGGAGGTTTTAACATATGTTACTGTCAAAAAGATGCTTAATTCAAATAAGATTAAAAAAACCCCAAAACCTCAAAACCTTATTCCTTAATCTAGAGTAAAGCAAGCTCCTTTATCTTCCATTCTGTTTCATTTTGAACTACTACACCATTATACAGAAATGTTATAAACCGTGTTCACACCTGAGCTTCTTTTCCACCTGGAATCAAGCCTATAAATTCCTTATAAGAAGATAACTTTATATATTAAGGTAATTTCTTGGGTAAGTGCTAGCTTTCATCAGTCTGTGGTACAGACTTCCTGACTAGAAATCATATCTTTGAGTTTAATAGCTTTTGATGCACTTTTTATTCACGAATTTGTCCAATTATTTTAAACCCATCTCAACTGTTAACATGCACAACATTCTGAGCAGTAAGTGATACAATTTAATTATATGTTGCACGGAAATATTTTTTATTCCGTTTGCTTCAAACTAGTACCTAATTATTTAATTTGATGGCCCTTAATTCATACATTGTGGAAAACAGTGAAGCGTTTCTATTTTTTCCTACATCTTATTAATTATTGTATAAAACTATATTCTATCTTCTACATAGTTTTCACATTTTTTTCCTAGTTGTTTGACTTTGTCCATGTACAGAAGTTTAAAACATTCGCTTACTTTGCTTTTTCTTTGTATTTTTTCCCATTATATTCTCCCAATTATTGTCATCATCAGATCAAAAATGCTCAGGTTCAAAATATTTGCACAGTAGCCAAGTCATGTTTTATGATTCTTTTTTCATTGCCTCTCCTAATAATTTTGAATGTTTTTTCTATCAGTGCTAAACACTGAAATTTGAAAGGATCTGTTCACCATAACTGTCTTCAGTGATATTTAATTCAGACTTTGTTTTTGTCTGTATACAGTTGTGTTTGTTTTACTCTGCGTATTATATTTCACATTAAATTTCATTCAATCAGGTAGTCTCTGCATTTTGTGAAATTCTGATGTGGCTCTTTTTAGTAAAATTTAGGGGTTTTTAAACTGTAATATGAACAAACTTTGTTATTTCACTGTTTCTTTGTCCACTGCATCAGATCCAAATGCAGCGAGGAGTACAAGCCCCCATACAGACCTCTGAACATAATTTCCTTCCTTTGACCATGAGGTGAACTTTAGTAGTACTTAAGTAGCTAATTACATAAAACTTAAGTAGTAAATTCCATACATAATTGAAACTTTCATGGTTTTACAAAGCTCATTTTAAAATCTTGAGTAGCACATAATATTGCTGATTTATTACTCCTCATTATTTCATTTTTTTAAAAACCCTGTTTTATGCTTGGAAACAGTTTCTCAAACTCGTTTCTTCACAAAGATCCAGCATAAGAACTTCCTAAGTCTCTCTCTCTAATGAACACAAGAATGTTCATCATAACGAACTGATGCTAAAACCCAAAATGATTGATTTGCAGAAGACAAATTTAGTGAGATGTCAGAAAATGAGGCACTGTACATTCTGTTTGATACTGCAGAAGAATCTCATCTACTATTTTAACCTTTTCCTCAAGAACCATTTTTTTGTTTTTTTGGTTTTTTTTGTCATTCCTCTTCTTCTGACTGTGCCATGTTTACCACAGATTTGAATAAGGGCAATATGGATGTCAGGAGTGGTACGGTAGCCACTTCCTTTGCCTAGAGGAGTAAATTATCTAATTTTTAGAAACAAATGTGTCATATTTTTAATTTATTTTCTCCTGACATTTAACAGTTCGTTTCTCTTTGTCTGTTTGGTCTTTAAACTCCAAGACTCTCCACTAACTTCAGCTAAGAGGCTCTAATTCAGAAAATTTATATTGGTTTGGAACAGGAGTGCTTTACATTAAAGATCAGAGTCTTGAGGTCATTTCCAAAAGGTAAATACTACCTAACATGATGGCAGTGTTAAATATACAGATCCATCTTCTCTATAAGCTCAGAACTCTAATGTATTTTCATATGGGCAAGTAAATAACTTTCAGCTGGTAATGATTTTCAGCTATTAGTGATCTGGACTGAATTTGAACTTGTGACCTATATGTGTCTCTGGATTCTTAATCATAACTGTAAAGCCCCTCAGAACAAGTCCTTCTCCCCCTCATTTTCCCATTCTTATTTGACAAAGAGGAACTTAGTCTGATATTCTGCTTCCCTCTGCTGCGGTTACAATTTAATAGATCTAAGTCACAGTACTGTGTGAGATATAATTTTGAAATTATTTCTTCTTATCTTGTATAAGAACAGGCTACATCAGGAATCAAATAATAACAGAGACCACTGGGAGTTCTATTTGATTAATGACTAAGTACTGGGCTGAATAATACTGGGTACTTACGTAGCACTTTACATGTTCAAAGCACTGCACAAACATAATCTAAATAATACAAATGTGGCTCATTAAGGAATCTGTTTACCTGTTTTCTGATAAGACAAACAAGCCTGGAAAAATGCATGACAAATTACCTAAGTGTTTTTCCTTTTGCAGCAGATATTGTGTTTGAAATGCAGTGCACCCTTTTCCAATATTTTGTACTAGAATGTTTGTTTCTTTTTCATTAGTAGCATGAGCAGATATAATTTAAGTTGTCTCTTCAGGGTGTGTGAATGTGTATTGTAGAAAAATAACTTCAGAGTTTATGACAGATATTCTGCGTGGCATTATTATTATATGAATTAACACAGGAAAGTTCAGATTTAGCATTTAGCAGCATGTGGTAAAAATTTTTAATTTCCTTATTTTAAAGGTTAAGTGTTCCTTCAAGCCCACTTGTTACCATTCCCAAACAGAATAAATAGAAAACTTCCTCTAAGAAAGCTACTGGTTAATTCTATAAATATTTCAGTAGAAAATCTTTTGTTTTCATAATCCTATCCCTAAATGAGCTGTCAAGAACGGATTTAAACAACTTTTTTATTTTTTTTTTTTTTAATAACATGGAGACTTTTAAATTCTAAACTTTTTTTTTTTTTTTTTTTTTTTTTGGGGAAAAATTAAATTTTAAAATTTTTTTTTTTTTTTTTTTTCATTTGGGAGAAACATTTGAGTAAGCCCTGGGCAAATTTGAATATGTTAATATAAATGATCAGCCAAGGTGTGCATGAGGATTGGTGAAGCATTTTTCACACCTGAACTACGTATTAAATTTGCACTCTCATCAGCTTAACGAGGCTGACATAACCATATTACTCCTATCCAATTTGAAGCAAGGAATAATATTTATATCCATATGACATTTAAATAATCTTCAGAAATCAATACTCTTATGCTTTTTATTCAGCAGTCCCTTTCTTGTGGGTAGGGCCACTCAGATTCTTGAGAAGTCAACTTTAATTGTGCTGAGACAACACATGCTGAGTAACACACTGCAATCAAAAATCATGATAGTGATAGTGAGAACATTTTTTTATTAGTCTGCTTCTCTGGATAATCTTAGGCTCTCAATAAAAGAAGATGAGTTGGGCAGAAGGACCATTGGAACACTTTTCTCAGCAGATCTCATTACCTTTGCTGAACCCCCAAGCCTTTCCAGCCATTCAGTCGTGATACCTGATCCTTTGAAGTCCCTCTCTTTGCACTTGATCCCTTGCTTTCTCATCCAGGTCCTGTAACTCCCTTACTGGCAAGACACTGAAGCCTCCTTTCCTTCCTGCTTTTACATTTCTTTTTCTTAAAAGGTAACAGCTTCCCGCATAAACATAACAAAAACACAGCCTTTGTATGCAAATAGGAAGTACATGGGAAAGGAAAACCCCACTTAGCTCCTGGACATTTTGTAGCACGTATACACAGCTTGGTATTGACGATCACCACTCAGTCCAACCATTCTCCTACACAGTGAGTTACAAAACATTTCAGGTATTGCAGCATGGAAGTCAGGAAATCGCCTTTGCACAGCAGAGTTACCTCAGAGGGCAGAAGGAAACTCAGAGCACTATCTTCACTCAATCATATGGGTGTATGACATTTAGGACTTAGCTAAACACTGAGGACACCGAAATACCCTGTAATGATTGCCCTTATTTTCCTCCTTAAAAGCAAGTAAACTAATATACAAACAGAGCACAATCCAAATGGCTTCTTAAAAAGAAGGGCTTAGTCCAGCAAAGAAATTATTTTAATGACCATTTCTTATTTTTTTACCAACCTGGAAACGTCTTTGGGAAACACTTGCCTGTTTAAAATTGAACTGACCCCACAAACAGAATACAGATTACAGTTTCCATAGATGTAAGGTTTTATTATATTTACACATTTTACACAAAAGTCAAAGAAGGGGACATAGGAAAAATAATAGACATTTTTTCTTTATATTTTTCAATAAATTATTTTATTTAGTGGATTTTCTTTTTATAAGAGTTACTGAGTTTTGAGGTTCTGTTGATTAATTTTCCTTATATTTCTCCCCTATGAGCACGTGTGATTGCAGCAACCATGTGTGACAACCCAGAGCTTTCATTTTCTGTTAGAAATACAGACTAACTCCTCTTTTCAGCTTTTATACAACACAGCCTTGGTAAACAGACACAAGATCTCAAATGACAGATGAAGGGGAAACTTATGGGATATGATCACACATAAAGGTTAAAACAGCCTTCATTTTCAACACAAGTGCTACACTTTGCAAGTAGCAGATGCTTTATAAATACTCTCTTTTATTTTGAAGTTCTAAACTATAATCTATGAATTGAAGGATAATTCATTCACAAAGTTAAAAATTCACTTACACCAGTCACAACCCCACTGAAACAAATCCTAACAGACAAGAAATCAAATACCTCAGTACGAAACAAGAAATCTAAATCAGGAGGTGACACTGAGGAGATAAAGAAAAATATACAACTGAAACATTTCAGCAGTGGAACAGGTAACGTGGACAAATATAGGTCTCAGGAAAGCTTGCAAGCACTGAAAAGTGCAATGAAAGTGGACATAATGCAAAGTAATTACAAAATTCACTTTTGGGATGAAAATTAATGCTGAAACTGCCAGAGACAGACTGAATAAGAGGAGCAGGACTGTAAAGCAAGACTTGTAAAGGACTTCATCCAGCAGCGTGATAAAGAAACTGTACTTTCAGACATTTCACACCAAATATAACTTCAGTTACAACTGGCTTTCTTGCTCAGCAGTTTACCATCTCAAACTAAAACTAAAATTTTTTTCAACACACCTTTTTTTTTTTCTAGATTTCAAGTTCAAAAGCCCCATGTTGTACCTGGCTTTGTTGACCTTTTCAGTTCTTGGCAATTTTTCTAAGGCTGTATTTATCTATCTTTCTTGTTCCCTTACAGACATGCTCTTTTGTATTCTTGATCTTTTTCTTGTCACCTCCTAGTTTGATTTGTTATTTCACAGTAATTTGTCTGTTTATTTGTCTGGTAAGATAATGTGCCTCATTCTTCTTTGTTTTCTGGTCTGGATATTCACAGTTTTCTCCATTTTACTGGATAAAGAAATGTACTGCTGAAGAATCTTGTCATCATGAAGGTGAAGGATGTTCATGCTGTTCAGATCAATCATTCATTAGTGCATTTAATCTATGAGAGTGAGAATCTTGTTTGCACATATAAGACAAAGAAGACACCCAGTAATTTCTGCAAGAATCATCACTATATCACATGAAATTTAACGAATTGCTCTGTGCAGGTCTTTAAGATCCTGTGAACTTGTGTTCTTCAAGTAGAGTGATGTATATTTCACATGTATTATTTCTTATACTTATAAACCAAAGAGTGGTGTTCATAATTTAAGAGTTATTAGGAGAACTAAAACTTGATTAAAAGTTTGTAAAGGTACTTCAGAATCTCCTAATAGCAATACACCAAAAACAATGAAAAATGTTGTTTAAAAGTGTTTGTATTTCACTAACTTGTCGTCATTTCAGGTAATGCTGTAGGTGATAGTGCCTTTAGGAATATACCCAACTTTGCATTTTTTTACTGAGGAGGAAAGGTGGACAAAAATATGGAACTATGGGTTAGCTTCTATGTAATACAATTTATTTTCTCTCTGAATACATTTTTGGCAAGGTATTTCATTGCCTATACCAGAATATGTTAAATAAGACCAGTTGTCCGTTAATCAGAACAGCTCAGAACAGCTTTTGAAATCTGCCCACCTAAAGCTTCTGTGTTCAGGTACCTCCATTGGTGAAAGGATTGCATGAGGTCTCAGAGGAAATCTGGGAATGCCCAAGACCGTGGTTCAGGTCATGTGAGTTCTGTGCTGTGTGAAGGTTTGTGAAATCAGCTGATCCAATATTAATTGAAAGTTAATAACTGTTTCATATCCAATCCATCTTCAGGCTATATTATTCTGTTGGTTAATTCCTATAATGTTTCCTTATATGTCCTTTAGACAAAAAGAAGATGTCTTCCTGGTCCTCTCCAGATAGAAATGAACACGAAAACAAAACCAAACCAAACCAGACAAAACCAAACCAAACCAAACCAAAACCCAATCATAAAACACCAGAGAGAAATAAAATAAACACCAGTAACCCACAAGAAGGATATTTAGAACAGCTGACATATTTTTATTCTTACCCTGTGGTTCTCCCAACCTTTAAATGAACATGTTACTTTTTGATTTTTCTAGTACTGTATCTTTAGCAGACTGTGATTTGGTTTCTGTGGATTAGATTAAAATACAATTGTTTTGTCTTGACTCTTGGAGTATATGACCATGAGATTTTAAGAAATGTAATCCTCAAGAAGTGTTATTTTGTGCTGCAGGAAACAGTTTGTCTCTTCAGAATTTCAGAATACGAGAGCATGTTGCTCTCCTTATATGCAACTCTTCTTGGATTAGATAGCTGTTTAAACTTTCCTTGATATTGTCTTGCAAAATGTTGAGATAAGAGTAGATGTTATATATGTTTACTAAATACTGCTTTTCCCCTAAAACAGTGCTTTTCATAAGAACAATTTTACAAACACTCACTAAGTTCCTAGAGCATAATGATGTTATGATTATTTTACCAGGAAAAGAGAAGGTCAGATGACAATTCTCCTATTTTTGCTGTTCCCTATGGCTCAGTTCTCCTCCTCCCTCTTTTTCCCTTTTTTTTTAAATTTTTTTTGTTTTTCCAGTTTCAGAGTTAGCATTGCCAATTAATTTTATTCGGATTATATCAGTGCTCCTTTTGTTGTCCTCTGGATTTCATTACCTCTGCAGTCTTGGAACTGTGAAGTACATCAAGGGCATTGTACATCCAGCTTGTCACTGGTGCTACTGAAAGAAGATATTTGCCAGCAGATGTGTTTAGAAAAGAAGGCCTTATTTTGAATCTTATTCTAGTTCTTTATTTTGTTCCATAGTGCCTTACACAAATCCCAGGATAGATTAAATTAGTAAACAAAAAGCTTGGATATACTCACAACTAAGAGTATGTATTAACAGAACTGCAGAAAGAGATTAAAGTTTCTGTGAGATAAGTCTTTTACTTCAGAGCTGTTCAAAACTTCAGATTACTTAATACATAAGGGAGGTCAACCATGTTTTTTTCTTTACAATGTCACTTCATAAAAGTTATATCTTTCCTAGCAATGTTGAACTTTATACTGGGATCTAAATCAACAACTTGCCCTGAAGAAATGACGCTGATAAATAATAACATCAGTTCCACATACTCTTTTAATCCCAGGCCATATTAAAAAGCAGACTGATTCAGTGTCCGTGGTCCAGTCATGCAGAAGTTAAGTACCAGGAAATTCCACCTCTGTTAAAGATTTGATGTTCTCAAACACAAACTCAAAAAGGGAGCCTACAGAATGTGGAAGCAAGAACAGGTAGCCCAGGAGGAATACAGAGCAATTGTCCAAGCAGCCAGGGATCAGCTTAGAAAAGCTAAAGTCCTGGTAGAATTACATCTGGTCAGGGACATCAAGAGCAACAAGAAAATCTTCTGTAGGTATGTCAGTGATAAAAGGAAGACTAGGGAAAATGTGAGTCCTCTCCAGAAGGAGATGGGAGACCTCATTACCCAGGTTATTGAAAAGGCTGAGGTACCCAATGTTTTTTTTGCCTCAGTCTTCACCAGCAAGTGCTCAAGACATACCATCTAAGTTGCAGAAGGCAAAGGCAAAGAATGGGAGAATGAAGAACTGCCCACTGTAGAAGTTCAGGTTCAAGACCACCTAAGGAACCTGAAGGTGCACAAGCCCATGGGATCTGATGAGATGCATCTGCAAGTCCTGAGGGAACTGGTGGATGAAGTTGCTAAGCCACCATCCATCATATTTGAGGAGTCGTGGCAGTCTGGGTGAGTTCTCACTGACTGGAAAAGCGATAACATAACCAACATTTTAAAAAGGGAAATAAGGAAGACCTGGGGAACCATAGACAACTCAGTCTTGTCTCTGTGCCCGGCAAGACGATGGAGCAGATACTCCTTGACACTGTGCTATGGTACGTGAAAAACAAGGAGGTGATTGGTGATATCCAGCAGGGCTTCTCTAAGGGCAAATGATGCCTGACAAATTTGGTGATTTTCTATGATGGGGTTGCAGCGTTGCTGGGTAGGGGAAGAGCAACTTGTGTCATCTATCTGGACTTGTGCAAAGCATTTGACATTCCTGCATGACATCCTTGTCTCTAAATTGGAGAGACATTGATTTGACCAATGGAACAATTCAGTGGAAGGAATTGGCTGGATGGTTAGAGGTCTGGGGCACCTCTAATACAAAGACAGGCTGAGAAAGCTGGGGTTTTTTAGCCTGGAGATGAGAAGGTTCTGGGGAGACCTTACAGCAGCTTTCCAGTACCTGAAGGGGACCTGCAGGAAAGCTGGAGAGGGACCTTTTACAAGGGCATGTGGAGATAGGACAAGGGATAATGGCTTTAAAGCTGAAAGAGGGTAGATTTAGATTAGATATTAGGAAGAAATTATTCCTGTGAGGGTGGTGAGGCACTAGAACAGGTTGCCCAGAGAAGTTGTGGATGCCCCATTTTATGATTCACCTCAAATAAGAGAAATGTATTTTCATTTTGAAAGAACAAACAGCATTGTTTTGGACAAAAGGTGTTTCTCATAACTCTAAATTAAAAGACTGTGTTTGCTTATGGAAGCATCAGGAATGTCCTCTTCCTTTGTACTTCTCTTCGATACCAGGAACCAGAGGAACAAGAGCCTGTCTGCCTAAAATGAGAACTAACTGACTTCTTGGGCACATTTATGCAAGTTGTTAATGAACAGGGAAAGGATAGTGTATGATGTGCTTGAGGGAAAAGATGCCATCCAGAGGGACCATGATGGGCTGGAGAAGTGGGTTGATATGAACCCCATGAAATACAACAATGCCAAGTAGAAGGTCCTGAATATGAGCTGGCAATGTCTGCTTGCAGCCCAGAAATGCCATCTGCTATTGCAACAAAGGGAGAGTTAGCTCAGTATACCTTGCAGACCTTTTAAATCAAGAGCTTGCTTAATATTACTTGCATTACCAGAGATTTCTTCCTTTATAATGGGTAAAAAGAGAGATTATATACATTTGACACCATGGAAATTATTTATAAATGACTTTTGTTCAATTACAATATTTTTTTAAATGCAGAGTGATTTTTTTTTATATATCTTTTAGTTATATTTCTACCTAACATATATCTTTATTGACTGATAATTCAAGGAAGATTCCATTTGACATTCATTTAACTGGAACTTATATTTAAAAGCGTGCCTTTTGTAAACACACCATTAAAATCACCATTTGAGCGTTAACATTATCACACTGGGATACAGACTATTAATTTTCCACGATCCCAGTGGCTTTTTTCAGTGTGACTAACCATCTACATGAACACATCCTCTTACAGAATATGGTCTGAAGGAATAACCTCAGGATATGATCCAAGGATAAAACAAGTCATGAGAGCACCTTTTATGAGAGCACTTTTTATTTGAATGCTTTGAACAATTCTTCTGCTGTGAAGCATAACAACTAAAGCTGTCTCATCTTACTTTCCTAATTAGTTATATAGGGTGGAGAATCAGTATGATAGCCTGCTATTCTTGTGTCATGAGCACAATGTAGTATCACAGCTACAAATGCATGCACTAGCAAATCATCACTTTTCTAGTGGGAGATCTATAGACTAGAAAATTTTGGGGTGTACAGATTAAATTCTGAAAGAAAATTCAAATTATAATGCTTTATATATCTATATGTTACAACTCATAGGCATCTTGTATGGTGTTAGCTATAGTACTGGTTTGTATGCAAAAGTGACAATATATAACAGTTTAAATATCTTTGTGAGATAAGAGCAAGTCAGTGTAAATTTTAAACCAAGAAGGAATATTCGGTATTTTTCTATTGTATCAGTGTCAGAAGATTGATATAGTATTTTCTCATGGTTCAACCACTTTACAAGATTTAGATTTACCTCACGATATGGAAGAGTATGTAAATCAAACTTTGTCTATTTTTATGTAGTAATCAAAATATTCTACCCTTGAGAGATACTGTTTTTCTAATGGAATAGACTGGAAAAAATTACTTCTCTTTATAGTATAGAAAAATTACTGTAGCAAGCTGACATAATTTATTGGTTTTATTCTGCTAAACCCTTAAGCTTAGTGTAATTATCACATTTTAAGAAAATGCAAAATAAAAGGTTGATTACTGACTCACATAATAAAAATATAGATTAAAAAAAATGTATCAGCCTTGAAACTGACATCATACATCTGGACTGCTCTTCCTCTGTAGAAGTTAATCAACTTCACTGAAGATTTGTGCATCAAAGAAATGGTTAGGACTGATCATTACAATCCAAGAAGTTGTACCAGTGCTAAAAATGACTATTAATACTCCCCACCCCCAAACAAGAATTTAATATGCAGTAGTTCTGTATGTCCATACTAATTTCAGTAAGGAACATGGGTTTCAGTCAAGATACAACAGGAATAAACACAAGCATAATACTGTGAAAGTAACCTCTATGTAAAGTGTTTAATCACAAAAGAGAACATGACAAAACTTGATTTAACACATGCACGTAAAAGGTTTGGGCTCTGATCCTGAAATTGTTTTGGGCTGGTAGAGTCCTTTGTTTATATGAACATCATTAAAAACCATTGAAATTTACAAGGATCTACCCAGACACAGGTTAGCATGTATCTAGTAAAAGCGTGATCACCACTAGACTGAAGAAACTTATGTGGCTGTTTTAAGTAATTTGATTTGCCCCGTGGCTGATGTTGACTTTGTTTCTGTTTTTTAAATAGATATGACAATTTGGCAACAAGGTCTACCTCTTCTATATGTTCCATAGCGCCAGCTTGAAGGTCTCTTTGCTCACATTCACTTATTTTAAAACTGCCTGATTGTTCTTGAGTTTTAACAATGCCTTTTTAATGGCTATGATTTATCATTTGCAAATACAGAGCTTCTTTCTAGTGGCAATAATGCTGATTGTTTTCTAATGATTGATATATTAAAATGATGTAATTTTTTTCCAATAAAACTGCTTTAAAGTGTTTGTGGCTTTGTTTCTGCAAATAGTGATTCATCTAAGGGCATTATTTGTTCTTGATGAGTTTGTTTGAAGTGCACATTAGAAGAATCTTTTACTCCCACGCCATTGCCCAAGGCTTAAATACATATTGCCAGAGGAAAAAAAAAAAAAAAAAAAAAAAAACAAAACCAAAAAAACCCCCAGGAAATTCTAGGGAACGTTGGTTATTTTCAATCCTTGCCAGGAAGGATAAAAAGAGACAATTAAAAACAAGAAGGAAACAAAAATAATAATAAATAATAAAAATAATAAAAAACCCCACTAATTTACTTTTCATTTTCCTACCTCTTGTCTGTATGTCAGTTAGTAAATACTATTGAAAGAAGAACTTGATCTTGTTCTTGACCAAGGATCTTGATACAGTACTTTTAGAACAAGAAATATAGATGGGCGAAAGCATGAAAACAGATTGCATTTTAATATAATTAAGATTATTTTAAATATTTGCATATTTGCCATAGCCTTTGCGGGGAGAAATAATGAAATAAAAAAAAATAAAAGAAATTATGAGCAGAGGCAAAATGTAAAGAGTTTAACTCCTCATCACATTTGGTGGTGGCAGAATAAATTCTCATGGTCTGGAAGAGCAAATTTCATACTGTCCAGTATCATGTTAGAGATAAATGAAAGTGTCAGAAACTCCTAGTATAGGGTTAAGGGAAGAAAGCAAAATAAAGCTGACGAGGAATTTGATTAGCTTCAGTAAGGGAAGTTTGGAGGAATAGTAGTAATTGTCCATGACCAGACTGTTATAAACCTGGGATTATCTCAACACCCCACACCAAAGAATGTTTCTACTTCATTCAGGATATATTTAAAGCTCAGAGGGATGAGACAGGTGAATGTCCTTGCCTATCAAGTAATTGAAGATTATGGAAAATGCTGATTTTATGGAATGATTACTGATGGAAGGAGAAAAAGGCTGCATGAACATAGAAGAAATTCCCATTTTCAAGATAATATCTGGAAACTTAATGTGTATGTGTGTGTTTGTTTGCTATTTGTAGCAGACATTTAAACTTTGTTTCTGCTTTTGGATTCTTAAGCTCATCCTTTCCATCACTGTGAAGTCCTGCAACCCTTACTGAGATTCCACACAAAAAAGCAAAAGATCTGCTAGTGGAAATATGGTAGCAAGGTGTTTGCTTTATGGCTATGGGCAATAATACACATTCTGTTTCTCTGCAATATCTTAATCAAGATGAATGGCATTATTTCCATCCATCTTGGAGGCAATTTGAAGTTGCAGAATCACTATGGAAAATGAAAGTAAGATTATTATGCAGGCTGGGATTAAAATGCTCCTTCTTTTATTCTACTATTTCCTGGAGTTCATTCAAGAAAAAAAGAAAGGATGGGAGTGAAGGAACAGCAGTACAAAGATAAGAATATAATTGAACAACTGAGTAGTTTAGCTTACTTGAACTTAGAGGACCTGTACAGATAAATTTATTGCGATGCAGCATATAACTAACAAGTTTTTTACCTTTAGTCTGCCTGAATAATTTGTGTACAAAAGGCAGCTTACTCTAGGACATATTAGAAAAACTAATGAAGCAAACAGAAGGGGACAAGGGGTAAAGTGGAAGCAAGGAAAATGCAAGGTCATGGAAGATTTACCTAGATGGTATGAGATCAATATCATTTTTGTAACTCATTATTCTGAGCCCAAAAGATGGTATAAAAATCAACAATGTATTGAAGTAACTGCATCTTCCTCAGCAAGATTTATGAGACAAAGGAGAAAGAAAAGAAGCCAGCTTCTATCTTGCCAAAGTTATAAAATCTTCGTTACTGTTGTGAAAACAAGATCATTTATATTTATTTTCAGTGAGTTAAAAAAATCCAGTAGAAGCATACAACAAACAATATATGTTTTCTTGTGACATCATGTACAGCATATAATTTTTAAATGATATTTCCCCTTACTGGCTATAATTAATGCAGCCTGGCTTAGATACTGTGATAGGACAGCATTTCAAATTTCCTTCGTTCCTTCTAGATTTGTAGCTGAACTTTTTCTTTTTGGTTTCAAAACCAGCTGCATCTACAAGGCCTGTTCTTCCTATGTCTGTGAAAACTGAGCCACCAGTCCAGAAAATAATGATGGACTCACAAGAGGCAGAAAAGAAATCAGGGGCCTGGAAGTTATAGGCCACATGCAATATGGGTGTGTTTTTACATGTGGTCAGGCTGTTGAAAAGTAGATTTAGGTTTATTAAAATTAAACAATTAGGAATGTCACAAGAAAGTAAGTCTGGAGGAATCTGACTTGATGTATTTTGCAAAAGGATTATAACCATCTCTAAGGAAAATCTGTGACTTTAAAGATCCATGCTGTACACATTTAAGTAGCTTAGTTGTCTGTTTCCAGATACATTAAAAATTTACATAACATTTTATTCCTATATGAAATTTTATTCTTGTGTCACTCCTGAAGAAGTCACTCTGGAATAAGACCAGGATACGAGCCAAAAATTTTCTGTACTTTCCTCAGTCATATAAAAATTATCTCCATTCGTCTTGCCATTCAGTCATGTTGCAAGTAGCAAGGAGAGCAGAACAGAAAGGTGATACAGAACATCACATAAATTACCAGACGTACAGTTTAGGAGATTGAGAAGTGAAGCAATTTTCCACATCAACAAGATCTCATCTGTCACCTATACAATCCTGTTTTTACCAAGAGGAAACCAGCTGTAGGATAAGATCGGGTTTGAGACCATCTAAAGAATCTGAAGGTGCACAAGTCCATGGGACCTGATGAGATACATCCACGGGTCCCGAGGGAACTGGCAGATGAAGTTGCCAAACCACTATCCATCATATTCGAGAAGTCGTGGCACTCTGGTGAAGTTCCCACAGACTGGAAAAGGGGAAACATAACCCCCATTTTTAAAAAAGGAAATAAGGAAGACCCGGGAAACTGCAGGCCGGTCAGTCTCACCTCTGTGCCTGGCAAGATCGTGGAGCAAATCCTCCTGGAATCTATGCTAAGGCACACAGAAAACAAGCAGGTTATTGATGACAACCAACACGGCTTTACCAAGGGAAAATTGTGCCTGACAAATTTGGTGGCCTTCTACGACAGAGCCACAGCGCTGGTGGATAGAGGAAGGCCAACTGACATCATCTACCTGGACTTGTGCAAAGCCTTTGACACAGTCCCACATGATGTCCTTATCTCTATGTTGCACAGACATGGATTTGACGCAAGGACCACTCAC
>NW_010143128.1:0-23869 GCF_000699245.1 Pterocles gutturalis
TGCAGGTCTTCATCAGCTCCCAGGAAAACGGGCTCCCGGGAGAGCCATGGCGGAGGCTTGGGCTACGGCAGGTCGGCTCACAGGAGAAGCCAGGGAAGTGGCTGGACAGCTGGGCCGGTCCGCTGGGGCCTGGCTCTCCCCGGGGCTGTGCCCACCCCCATGTTCTGTGCCCCCTCCTAAATATGTCACTCACAGAGGTGCTGGTGGCTCAGCCCTGGCCTGGGGTGGGTCCAGCCTGGAGCTGGGGGAACCTCCAGCAGCTTCTCACAGGGGCCCCCCACTCCCCCTCCCTGTTACCAAACGCTTGGGGCTGGTGGAGGGAAGGGGGTGAATCATCACTTAAAAAGGAACCACCACTGTAACCCCTCCCTTGCCGCCAGCGGCAGACTGGAAGCTAGAGGAACTCTTAGCAGTTGCTTAAGGAGCCATCACACCCCTCCCTGCTACTAGACAAAACCCCCACACAAAACCATAACACTAACATCTAAATCTACCCTCTGTCAGCTTAAAACCATTACCCCTTGTCTTATCCCTGCACTCCCTGATCAAGAGTGCCCCCCCCCATCTCTCCTGTAGCCCCCGTTGACCACAACTCTTTTCTGCCACCTTTGTCCCCAGAACTGTAATAGGAGTTCAGGCACCCACTTCACATGAGTATGCTTTTATTGCAGATGCCGAAATCAGAGTGGCTGAATAATAACGCCTTCTGGCATGCTTATGCTGTCCACCAGCAGATTAAATTGGTTTGTAATTAGTCACATTCGACTGACACTCACCATTGGCACGGTATGGATCTACCTGGCGTTAGTTAAAGCCTCTTGTCAATCGTATCACCCCCACTCCAGCGACAGGGGCCAGGAATGTCTCCATTGCTTGATCTCTTCCTATGTTGTTATCAGTAAACATGGTCACCTCTCAGATACATTGCAGGGGTGTGCCAGGAATGAGGGTCTATTCTTTACTCCTGAACGTAAAACGTTTAGTTTGGTTCAGTCTTCTCAGATTGACACAGGAAAAGGGTGATTCATCAACAGTTCATTTTTCCACCCAGTTTGTTCCTTGTTATTTTTAATGAGCTTTTGAAAGTGAGCAAAAACATCAAGCAGAGATGAATTTCTGTATAAAGACAAAACAAAACAAAGACTCTAAGCACAACAGCTGAAAGTTAACAGCTTTTAGTAACTAACAGAATAAATAGATTGAAGAAAGGCTGAATCATCCTAAAAGGCAGTAGAAGGAAATTGTTTTCACATTTCGGAAAAGAAACAGTCCATTTGAAATGGTTACAGCCAAGGCTCTGAAAGAAGGAAATTACTTTTTCTCACCTCTGCTCAAGCCTGTGCTAGCTAACACTCATAAAGCCCTCACTTTGCCAGCCTTGTGTTGTTCTGCGTGTGTTTGTACCTGCAGCCCTTCCGCATGACGAGATGATAGCTCCAACTGCTGCACAGAATTGCTTAGAAAGAGTTGTCACAGGGAGAAATTTTTCCTGGGCTCCAGGAAAAAAGCTGCTCCTGGCTTCAGTAATCCCTTGATTTAGCCTGATAGTCAAGAAGGCCACCCAATTCCCCCAAAAATCAGTATGATTTTTTTTCGCACAGATTTCTAGGTTTTGGAAGAAGTACCAGTGCTGGAAATACTGAGGAGGCAGCAGTCTGAGGACATGTGTGTTTTTGTCTGGACTTTGTCCATTATCATAAAATTAGAGATTTGTAGCTAGCAGAAAAGTTTCTGTGACGTGAGATGTATTCCTCTTTCTTTCCATCAATCCTACACCATCCTTGGTGTTTCTAACTTTCAGATATATATCTTCTAGTCCCTTATGCTGTAATCAGTTTTTCAGTGCACATGAACAACTCAACTCATCTGAAAGTCAAAGCAACCCAAACCAATAATCAATAGCTGACTGTCAAAACAGAGACATGGCAATCACGGTGAACCTGGTAGGACCTGGCTGACAAATTTGGGCCAAGGCAGTTCCTGCTATAATGATAGTATTATTCTTGTAAGTACACATTTACAAGTATACAACTCCATAGAATGAATGAAGAGGAGGAAAATGGTGCTCACCTCCATTAAATACTGGCTATTAGTGGATAAGAGCATTTAGTCCATATGAAAGCAAAATCAATGTTACTAACATTCATAACAATTCATAGTGAATGTGAGAATCTGAGGGAACACTATAATGCACCTAATAGAAAAACCTAAAAAAAAAAAAAAAAAAAAACTCTAATAGAAAAACCTAAAAAGAAAAAAAAAAAAAAAAAAGACATTCGATCACTCTTGCAGCATGATGAGAAAAAGTGTCTTTGATAAGCCTGCTCCAAATTTAGCACAAACCACCATGGTTACTGTAGCTTCAGTGACAATTCCTTGATTTTACACTATTGGCAACACGGTCCAGAGTAGTAGTATACCCAGTAACTAAGAGATCCAACAGGGTATTTTTCACCGTGTCAGGATCCAGACAAAGTGGTGTAGGGAGACTGGATGAGACTCATGAGACTCGATGGCTGCCCTGCTCACTCATGGAAGATGCACCCTAATAGTCACGTAATTACCGACAATTTTGCAGCGTCTCATTCCTCTGCTTATTAAAGTGAAAAATATATCCTTGCTTTAAACTGCTAGAAAAAAGGAAATATATTTGTATTTATCTTTTCAGCAGGTGTTGCCTCTTGTCTGCTTCACTCCAGTCCTTTTATTTCCAAGAAAACAGTAATTTATAGGATCATAACAACACATAAATTACTAACTGAAAGGATTCTATTATAAATTAGTAGCTGAACCTGAGAAGGTGTGTGTGCTTCCACCATCACATACTCATGCAACTGTCCTCTTTTGTTAGTTAGCCATTTATTCTACATATACCATTAATGAACCTATAAATTCTGTACGCGTCCAGTGCCTTGTCTTTTCCTTAGCTCTTATACATTTCTTTTCCCTTTCTGCTTATATTTTCTACAGCCCTTGTTAATATTCACCTGGCCTTTGGACCCAATCAGAGCAATGCCTGTTTCCTCCCTGTACAGCAGCCCTGTTCCATAGATGATTTTTTATTCCCTGTATGTCTCACATTAGCTCATGCAGCCTCTTATTTTGGTGGCTTCACAAATGGATTGAACTAGTTTAACAGCACGTGGTTTTTGGAAAGGGGAGGAAAAGTGAGAAGAACAGAGATGATGGGGGGGGGGGGGGGGGGGGGGAAAAAGGGGGTTTTCCCAAAGCAAGATTCCCCCGTTGGCAGCAAGGTTAGCTCAGCTGTCCATGGGACCTCACCCTCTGTCTTTGGCAGTTTACCATCTGCCTTGCTTAAATTCCCTGGACAGAACATCTTTTGCATGTTGGGTCCAGGAGCATTCAAACACTGTAGTGTTCCCATGGCTTCCAAACTTGGGACCTAAAATCTTGATGCTATTCGCATTTTCTTTTATACACTCAATGGAAAAAAAAGAAAAAAAAATAAAAGTAGCACATGGATGAAGCCAGAGACCAGAACTCTCTCCTAAGAAAGGGCTCTTGCCTCTAGAGTACGCTTCCTCTGACTAATTTTCTTTTTGACCTCGAGGTCAAGAGGACCTGATCTTTCTATGCAGGAGGAATGGGGACCATCTTCCACCCAGAAGACCTTAGTGCAGGGAATGAACATCCCTAGGACAGGGAGGGAAATGGGGTTTTGCTTCACTCCAATTTGCAACAATCAGTCTCCTGTTTCTTGGGTAGGAACCCTACCACCAAGTGGCGTTTGAAAACCAAGGGGCATTTTTTGGGCCTCTTGAGTCCTGCTAAGGGGGCTGAATGTTCTCAGGGCAGACACTGCTGTGGGACCTGGCGTGGGGAATACCTGATCACTGATCCCCAACAGGCTTCTTTATTCTCTGTGTACCACCTGGGTGCTCTGGACATTGGGGTTGGACTAGGTGACCTTTAAAGGTCCCTTCCAACCCAAACTATTCTATGGTTCTATGACAGGTGAAAAGACCAGCGTTAAGTGCAGGAACAGTAAAATCACAGATGGAGACACTACAGCAGTTCAGGTGTCTTTGAGGTCATGCTGCAGCTCAGTGGAGTTTCTGGAGTAGGTTTCCAAGGTAGGTCAGTGTCAAAGCTTTGGGGTTTTATCCCTGGGTCGTGTCCCTGCTGCTTGAGAGCTTTGTTAGTAATCATGCTAGCAAATAAAATTTTCCCCTGTTTTTACAGCTGCAAAATCCATCCTAAAATATCCATTGAGCATCATTGTGACTGTTACCTTCCACCCCAATAATTGCTGAAGGATCTCTTTATTTACAGTTTATGAAGCACCTGGGATTTTGTGAGGATGACTGACACCACACGAATGCACGTTATAACTATTGTAATTCAGGCTGGAATCAGCTCTGTAGTGTTTTATGTTTTTTTTTTAATTTATTTTTCTGTGTAGGAGGGCTGTTTAGTAAAATAACATATTTCATCATGTGGCAATGTTAAACTTTTCTATTTTTTTAATTTTTATTCTTTGTTTTCTGTCACTGGTAAGACATTTTTTTCTCCTGTAGACACTCAGCTGTATTCTGCATGCCATTTGTGAGGGCTGTGGCTCGCCAGGAGGGGGCCCATAGTTTGTAATTACGGATGAACAAGACCTTTCCCATCAAATAACTTTTCTATAGATGCAGAAATTTTTAAGGAAACTTAAGGAAATTTTGGATGTTTTACCAAACATTTACATTTTCCTTTTGGACTGATCAGAATGTGCTTCTTTTGGAAGTAGCTTAGCAAAGTATTAAACTGCATTTTCCTGCTGGTGTATAGCCTGATGGGACTGGTAGTTTTAGCCCCATTTTCACCAATAAAATATTCTTCTCAGAAGATTGTGTTTCCACTAAGAAACTGTGCAGATTTCCCACCAGTCAAGCAATGTTGTGTGTCATGGACATTACGTTACCTTGTAATTAGCATGTAATTATTATGAGCAGGAAGTCTGGTTGAGGAGAGTGAGGGAAATGTGACTATTTCTGTTTTAACTACAGTTCCCATAAGACCACGTGCTGCAGCAAGAAAACAAAGTTGAATGTTGACACGACTCAAAATAAAACCCTTCAGCAAACCAAATGGAAAGGTTTTGGTTTCAGATGTGTTGAAACGTTTCTCTTCAGCTGAAAATGTCAGAAAGAGCATTTGACATCTGTTGTGTTTTGACCTTTCAAAATTGAATTTCTTTGTTGCTCCCTCGTCCATTCTGTAAAAAGAAAAAACACACATTTCTTTTGTCCTGATGTGGGGGAAAACACAAAACAGGAAAATATCAAGAGAAATTGCCGTGGAAGGACATTTTTCAGTTTCGCTTAGCTCTTTATAAGAAGGCTTAGTCTAAAATAAAATACCATATTCCCCTTCAGGTACCTACAGAGGACTTGTGCTGGGCTGAGCCCTGAAGCCAGACGCAACAAGGAGCATAGGATAAAGCAGCAAGTGTGATCCCAGAGACTGCACCTCTTTCCTGGGCACCCCTGAGCTTCTTCAGCTCCAAGCACATGTTGCAGAGGTTAATGATTCTGCTCCTGCCCTGTATGTTCCTGCAGCACCTGCACAGATTATTTATTTCCCTTGTTCTCAATCCTTTCCTTGCTGCTATCTCCTGTGACACATTGTCTAGTGTATTCTTTGTATATCAAGTACCAAATCGAATAAATGTCCTTTAAGTTACTTTCTTCTCAACATCTTCATTATTTTCATGTCAGAAGTGTCTCAACAAGGAAATTCAAGTTTGGGTTAGCTCACAGACATTTCTTTTCACTCCTAAGACATGAACAAACCATATGGCACAGTTAAGCCACTCAGCATGATCCTAAAACAAATACAAATGCTGCTGATGTTGTTTCATTGTTTAAAATAGACATTTTTGGAGCATGAATTATTTCAGTTCAAACCTTCCAGCTCTTTTCTGTTAAACCCATACATATTGATACATGCCTCTGTATGTGTACATATAACCTTAAGAAATTGTCTATAAATAATACACATTAAATATACATAGCAACTATTTCTCTGAATCAAACATAGAATCACAGAATGGTTTGGATTGGAAGGGACCTTAAAGATCATCTAGTTACACCCCCCTGCCATGGGCAGGGACACCTCCCACTAGCCCAGGTTGCTCAAAGCCTCATCCAGCCTGGCCTTGAACACCAAATGTATCTTAATTCTAAAATCATTTAAAATAACAGTGAAGATAAATGAGGATCTCAGAGCTGAGTGGTTTTCTACTGTAGACTCAAATAAGACTCAAATGTCACCATTCCTACATTACCTCAGGTTGAACATGGCTGTTTAAAACCTTGTGCATGAGCCATAAAGGTGCCCATGGAGAGGAAGGTTCTAAAAGTCCTGAGGAAGAAACAGCTGAAGCACTGATGGCTTGGGGAGAAGCTTGAGCTGAGTTTTCTCTTGGGCTTTTTTAGCACAGGAATTGCTCAACAATACTTTGTGTTCTCCAGTCGAAACAAATCCCAGGAGATGGGAAGTTTGAACTGATGTGACTAATGCTCCTTCTTTGGAGCAGTCTATGGAGAGGACTGTCCTCTTTGAAATGTTGTGTTTCGTTCAGCAGATGACTCCATCCTTAATGTGGACTTGCAAGAAAGGGTGATCTCTGGTAAACAAGGGAGACAAAGTTGGAGCTGAAGCTGTATGGATGTGCATTTTCTAGAGAAGGATTTCAGAAGAGTTGAAGCCCACCACTCCAATCTGTAACCCAGCCTGTCAGAACTGATGACAGGGAAAACAGACTCTAAATACAGAAAATCTGTCTACTGAGTACAGCTAGATTTCCTCCCTGTTTTTCTGGAGCAATAGGAACTGATCATTTGTCAGAAAAAAATTGCTTATCTAGACTGATAATCCCTTGTGCTAGGCAATCACATTCATGCAACAGGCTGACTGGTGCCAAGGAAACAATTCTTATGAATTAGAGCTTTTACCACCTGGCCGTGACACCGGTTTCTAATAACTGAAGGAGATGTTGCATTAAAATTCACATCCTTCCTCTGTGCCACTGGTAGATTTCTCTGACTAAGTCTAAGAAAATGTATGGTGTCACTAAAAAGCACTGGCACCTTTTCACACATGATCCACAGTTGCTTAACAATCACAGCAATTTCCTTTTTAATATCAAGTGGCGCTAATATGGCTGGGAAAGCCCAAGTGACCATTCTGATTTACTGGTTCCCATGAACCCATCACAGGCTCATCGTTCAATAGACTTTGCCTTTTAAATATGGCCACTGCACTCAATTAGTAATATGGAAAAAATTCAATTCCATTTTCCCCCTCCACTCTTGGAAAATACATTACATGAAAGGGTTTTATCGTCTACACTGTGCATAATATCATGTAGTGGATGTGATTAAACGTCCAGGTGGTTTAATCCCCACTACCAAACTGTCTGACATCTCCAATGATGCATTATCACCCATAAAGATCCATAAGGAAAAAGGATGTGTATTCAACATAAGAACATATTCCAAAGGTTTTATTAAGTTTTATTGGCTTTACAAAAGTCCAGGGAGCCTGGATGGAGGCAGTTATAGAAAAAGGACTCTGTTATTACAGTGCAGCCTCTGCACAGTCAAGGGCAGATATCTATGCAGAGAGATAGATGGGAGTTTGAAGCTTTTCTCCTGGTGTTTCTCTGGGGAAATAGTTTGTGCCCATACCTTTCTGGAGCAGATTCCTTCCTCCTTAGTGCCAAAGCTTGTCAGGCTTTGCAAGTGGAGTGGAGTCTGGACCAGGTTGGGATTTCGCACATGCAGGATGACAAGCAGAGATGGTTACAAAGCCTTCATGGATGAACAAGGGCTCCCAATAAAGCTAAAACGTAAAAAGGATGTGTGTACGAGGTGGAATCAGTGCCAGATCAGGTCAGCCAGGATAAAAATAGCAATGAGGTCTAGCTTTCTGAACATCATCCCTACGTGCTCAGAATCCACCTGGAACTGGGTCTAGCAAGGGACATGAAGGGCAAGAAGAAGGATGTCTACGGGTGCATCGACCGCAAAAGGAAGGCTAGAGAAAATGTGGACCCAGTGCTAAAGGGGCAGAGGACCTGGTGACGAAGGACAAGGACGAGGCCAGTGTACTCAATGCCTTTGTTCTCTCAGTCTTTACTGGTAAGACCAGTCTTCAGGAATTCCAGGCCCTTAAGACTCGTGCAAAAGTCTTGAGCAGAGAAGACTTACCTTCAGTAGAAGGTTAGGGAACACTTAAATTGAATATGGACATGAGACATGATAGGGAGCACGAAGGGTGTTGAGGGAGCTGGCTCATTATCTTTGAAAGACTGTGGTGACTGGGAGAGGTTCCTAAGGACTGGAAGACAGCAGATGTCACTCCTATTTTCAAGAAGGAGGATCAGGGGAACTACAGACTGGTCAGCATCAATTTGATCTGTGGGAAGTCAATGGAGCAGGTCCTTCTAGAAGTGATTTCCAAATGTATAAAAACAAGGAAGTGCTTGGGAGTAGTCAGCATGGCTCTATGAAGGAGAAATTGTGTCTTACCAAACCCTTCTACAAAGAAATGACTAGCTCAGTGGATGAGAGAAGAACAGTGAATGCTTTTATTTGTAATTTAACAAGGCTTTTGACACTGTTTGTCTGATGAAATACAGACTAATAAGTGGACAGTGGGTTGGATTGAAAATTAGCTGAATTGCTGGACTCAAAACAGTTGCAACTGGTGGCATGAAGTCCAGAAGGAGGCCAGTACTAAGATAAACAAAGTCAAGTAATTATTAAAGATCTGGATGATAGGACAGAGCACTCTTTCAGCAATTCTGCAGATGATACAAAACTTTGACTCATGGTTGATACATCAAAAGGTTGTGTTGCCTTTCAGAGGTATGTTGGAAGGCTGGAGAAATGGTCAGA
The DNA here is from genome assembly GCF_000699245.1 of Pterocles gutturalis. NCBI lineage: Eukaryota > Metazoa > Chordata > Aves > Pterocliformes > Pteroclidae > Pterocles > Pterocles gutturalis. The sequence continues at coordinate 8,910 of NW_010143128.1, forward strand.
GAGGAACCCCATGAAGTTCAACAGAGGTAAATGTAAAGTCTTGCATCTCAGGAGGAACAACGATATGGACTACTGCACTCAGAGGGCTGACTAGCTGGAAAATAGCCTTGCAGAGAAGAACCTGGCAGTCCAGGGGTACACCAAGCTGAAAGTGAGCCAACAGTATATCCTGGTAGCAAGGAAGGACAACAGGATCCTGGGCTGCATTAGCAAGAACATTGCCCGCAGGTTGATGGAGGCGATCCTTCCGTTCTGTTCAACACTGGTGAGGTCACATCTGGGGTGTTGTGTCCAGTTATAGCCTCTCCAGTACAAGAGACATGGACATACTGGAGTGAGCCATTGAATGGCTGTGAACCTGGTTAAGAGATTACAGCAGCTGTCATGTAAGAGGCTGAGAGCTGGGACTGCTCAGTCTGGAGGTGAAAATCTCAGGAGGGTCTTAACAGTGTGTATAAATCTATATGGAATAAAGAAGAGGGAACCAGACTCTCAATGGTGCCCAGTGGCCAGACAAGAGGCAAGTGACACTAACTGAAGCACAAAATATTGTTTAAACATAAGACAAGTTTTTTACTACGAGGGTAACTGGACACTGGAAATGGTTGCCCAGAGAGGTTGTGGTGTCTCCATACTTGGAGATATTCAAAGACTACCCAGACATAGCACTGGGCTGCAGTAGCTGACCCTACTGTGAACAGGGGATGTGAACTGGAAATTCTCTAGAGATCTCTTCTTAATCTCAATGATTCTGTGATTATGAGACATGCAGAAGTTTGAGCTTATCCCAAATGGACTGCACTGTAACCAAAACAGACTATTTTCTAGCATTGATGAAAGATTCTTCCTGCAGCATGTAAAAGTTGTCTTGAAATATTATCTCTCAGGGGATGAAGAAGAAAGGTTTGGCCATTTAAAGTGTGCTTACAGGAAATGGAGTGATGCTTAAGGATTCTGTTGCAATCAGCTTTGCTGTGTGTCGCAGTTCCACTTGCCTTCTTTGGGCATCTGCTCCTCTGTGATTGCATTTTTATTCTTTTTAAAAAGGGCAGATGGTATTTTTTTTTCCTGTGTGCATAATTAAATGAACACAAAACAAACTCATCTAAAGATACTAATTAATTCCTTTTCCTAATAGATTGCAGGCAGCCTATTAATATTATTCACTCCTGGGACTAAGAGTCTGTTAGCAAGAGCTTCCTCCTCTTGCTGATTTTCCTTCTCCCATGGTGACACTGGTGAAGTGATCCACAACATCCCTTCTCAACATGGTCATACTGGAAGTAGCTATAGGTAGTCTGGTGTTAGGGCTGGTCTTGGTGATAGGCTGACCATCCTTTTCTTAATTTTTTAAGTATTGTTCACCTTGGGGCCCCTCATCACCATTTTTAGCTTTGATAATCTTTATCCGAGTGGCCATGATGATGCTTGGGTTAGGTAGTGACTGAGGACAGGGTCATTCCTAGCTCTACACACATTTACATCCAGTTTGGGCTCTTTGGTGTTCTTGGAAAGGTTGTAACAAAGGAGAGGAAGTTTAATTGTTCTGCTTTATATATATATATATACACACACACATATATCTATATATATACACACACATAAGAAAGAGAGATCAAAAATGCCTTTGGATGGCACCAAGTGATTGTCAGCTCTATTATAATTACCCAATTAAAAAGGTGATAATGAACCCAGACTTGAAATGCTGGAGGGAGAAAAGGAGGGTGTCACTGGGAACTCAACTTTTGTTTTATCCTAAATCTCTATTGTAAAGGAATCACCTGTCAGGAAGTCTACCGAGGAGGGAGCAGCTACACACTGCAGCGCTGTGATCACAGAAACAAGGTGGGAACAAAAGAAGCAATGACAGATTCAGGTAACATAGTCTCCAGCCTAGGAAACCCAAGCAGCCTGGGGGCTTTTGGGGAGCCCGTCAGACCTGGGGATAAGGAGGTGCAGCCTTACTGGGGAGTTTAAATGCCAGCTCTGCTTTCTCTATTTTTTTTAGTGCTTAGATGGTGGGTCGTATTTTTCAAAGTTCTGGGCAAAAGTTAATCCACAAGCTGTATGTTCACATGTTTTGTCACAGCAGCTCTGCTGAGAAGAACCTGGGGTAGGTGGTCGTTAGTGACCATCTTCCATTAGTTCTGAAAAGAACCTGGGGTAGGTGGTCACTCCAGCAGTCTCAAGGTTGATAGGATACTGGTTTCTACTTGTATGAGTATAGCCTGCAGGTCATGGGAAATTATTTCCCCTTTTACTTGGAATTTGCTAGACCAAATCTAGAATAGTGCCTCCAGCTTTGGGCAAGAAAGACACTGATAAAACAGGAGTGAGTCCTATGTTGGGAGTGGGAGCTGGAACACTTTCCCTGGTCAGAGAGGCTGAAGAAGGTGGGCTTGTTCAGCCTGGAGAACAGAAGGCTTCAAGGGAGATCTCCTTGCCACCTTCCAGTACCTGCAGGGAGGTCATGAAGAAGACAAAGAGAGGTTCTTCATGCAGAACTGTCATGGGTAGATGGAAAAATGGAAAGCAATTGAAATACTGGAACTTCTGACTAGTTATAAGGATTGCCTCCCCCACTGTGAGGCTAATCAAACACTGAAACAGGGACCTGTTGAGGCTGTACGTCTCCATCCTTGCAGGTTTTCAAGACCTGGCTGGACAAAGGCCCCAGCAACATGGCTAGAACTCATCTTTGACCTCTGTTTGAGCATGAGGTTGGACTAGAGACCTCCTGAGGTCCCTTCCACCTGAGTTATCCCATGTTTTTATGAAACCTTGTCAAATCACCCCTTCAAATAGCAAGATTCAAGCCTTTGGCTTCTGCTCTCAGCCCTCACAGATGTGCTGATGCCGTGCACAGTCTATGTGAGACTACAGCATCTTCCTGTGCTGGGTTCAGCATGTTGGCAAGATTGTGACAGGCTGGCATGAGGGCTCATGCTGTTGGGACCTTTGCTGCTGGTGGGCTTGGCTTCCTTTGGGACCTTATCGCATGAGTTGCAATGGCGCTTTTCCACCCTATGACACGATATACTGGACATGCCCCCTGTCATATAGGCTGATATGTGCTGCTTATCCTTTAGGAACGCATATCCTTGTGAGACTTGCTGTAGAGAACAAGACCAAACCTAGGTCAAATGAAACCACATGATAAACCAAGGGTATATTCCTCTTTCCATCTTTCATCACCCACTTCTGTATTCAATCAAGCTGAGTATTGCATCTCAGAAGTAGCCACCCCTTCATCTTCCCCCAGCTCAATCCTTCTGGAAGCTTATTTCTTTGAGGACTGTCCACTTCTTGGACTACAAATCCCATTAGTCTTCATCGCTGCCTCAATAAGGAGTGTGGTTGTGCTGGACTTCAGAGGCCCCCATGAACAGCCAGAAAAAACAGATGAATCTTCCCTTCTGAGAGACTGAGAGGAAAGCATCTTATTAAATTCTTTCCGCTTTTAATGCATGTAAAAATGTTTCTCTTTTCATATCATCCTCATTGCTGGATTTCAGTTGTGTTCAAAGATGACAAAATGAAAAAGATCAAATGGTAAATCAAAACAAGTGTAACACAAAAGCCTGAGGGATACAGAGCTGACAACAGATGATCACAGAAGAAAGTGATCAAATTCTTGCTTATTCCAGAAAAGCCAGCCTTCACTAAGAAATATTTCCTAGATATGTGTGTAAATGGCACAAAAATTTTAGACTGATCTATTTTACTGGATATCATATGACCAAAATTTAAGTTTATTAGAATTCTACTCAGCCTGTTCATCATTTTCATGGCTGATTGGTACTAATATACATATATAAATATTTTAAAATGTGTTGAACAAGGCAAAGACCCAGCAACTAGGAAATCAATTTCTTATTAGGTTACACCAGAAACAGAATGTCCAGAAGTGTGTGTCATTTGTAAATATTAGGTGCATCAATCTTGTTTGCTTCAAACAATCAATTTTCCTGTGAAAGGAAGACAAACCTTAAAAAGGAAAAAAGCAGAAAATAAAAAAATAACAATATATTAAAAAGGAAAAAAAAAATAAAAGAAAAAATACCCTGAAACCAGCAACAGCATAGCAGGTTAAATCTAAATAATTTTTTTTCCACCATGGAGAACACAACTACTCCATTTTTTCTTTTATTTTTTCTTTTTCCTTCTCTTTTTAGGAGCTGCTGTTGTATCTCATTATAATGACAACTGGCTTCAAAGTGTTAAGAGGAAAAGATAAATCACTTCTGAAACATGTTTTGAAGTGGGTTAGTTAATACAAGGAGTCTTGCAACACTTGCTGCAGTAATTTCCTGGATGACGGATTGGTTTTTGCTTGTTTCTGATCTGTTGAGGGACTTCTTCAGCTCTGAGGGCAGCAGAGGAATATTCCTGAGAGGGAAGGAACTATCTGCTCTGGGCAGCCCTGGAAGGTGGCAAGGCAGATATCGAGGTGGATGGACAGTTTCCATGGAAGCCCTGAGCATACCATGGGGTTGTGGAGAGTGTGCTGCCTTCTCCATCTAAAAGCACTGTCTAATGTGAGCTGGAGCACATCACAAAAATACCAGTTTCTGACTCCAGAATGAAGCTCATGTGTCTGGTTGTGGCACAGCTGCCTATGGTAGATACCATCTGAAGTGTTTCTCTAGGTTGTGCAGCTTGAAGATGAGTGGACACCTCGCAGTTAAGTGTGGGGCAAGAGTTTCTGAGCTGGTTGGTGTGTCCCCATGGCTAAGAAACACTAGCTCAGGGTCATTCTGCAACCATCATCTCAGCATGGTGCTGCTCTGGTGTTATTAAACACCGTCTCAGCTTGAGGACCACTGGTAATGACTGGATTGTGTCCTTGTGGCTGAGAGTACCTAAATACTCAAGCTTACCCCCTTTTATTTAGCAGGGTAGACCCTCCCCATCAGTGGAGTCCCTCTTGGCCTCAGAGGGAGGATCTTTGTATCCAGCCATTGATGTCCATGAAGTCTTCAGACACCACAGTTATGGTGTCATGGGAAAACATATGGAATTACAGGGAGTAGCCTAAAGGTTCCTCACAGCTGTGATTTGCTTTCACTAGGATGGGTTATCGTGTTTCTCCATTGCCACTCTACTTTTGTCCATTCCTTTTGCAAATACAGTAGTGAAGGTCCTGTGTAGAGCATGACAGCAACTCTAGGGTTGTCAAAATGCCCGTTATACGTTGGGAGCTGAACCAGGAGGAAAGAAGAAGCCAAAGCAGGGAGGATTAAAAGGCAGGGAAAGTCAGGGCTGATGAGTGCAGTGCTCCAAAGGGCTTCTTGCAATTTTCAGCTTCTTAGGTGCTGGTACACTTTCACCACAGTGCTCATTTTAGTACCCACTTTTCCAAGTGCCCACTCCAACTAATAGATGTGGCTACTCAGCTTGACAAGCACTACATGGTATATTCATGTTGATGGGTTTTTTTCCCCTCAGCTGCTGCAGCACGTGCTCTCACAGGTGTCTGACGTGCATTCTGCAGAAATGTAATTCTACAATGATCAGGGGGGTATTTAAATAGCCACACTGTGCTTGCTTCTCTCAGGAAAAAAAAGAATTCTTTCAGCATTAACTAAAAATATACACTGGGTCTTCTTGGAGGATTCTCAATGAGGGTGAAGGAAAACATGCGCTCAAAGCACAATGGCCACTGATGGGACATCTTTTGTGTTCTCCTTTGCCCTCATTAAAAAGTCCTGATTTGATTTTATGATTTTACTGCTCAGCTGTTCAGGTGGGATTCTGATGTTCCTCCTGTCAGTGTGATGGAAATCAGACTCCTGGGTACTGATAAAAAAAAAATGAGTTAAGCCCAGATCCCAAGACAAATTTGGGCATAATGACTCTGAATTTGAAGGGCTTTCAAGTAGCCACCTCCCAGTACACAACCACAGCTCTAAGTGATGTCTGTGTTTAAACCATGAAGAGGAACATTTGGGAACCCAAGGAGGGGATTCACAATGGACATGTGTCCAAGTAAACACAAAAATATTCCTTATTTGCAATGAAAGCTACTGTTTATGTGCTCATCCACATGCACACACACAGATTAGAGTGCATTTTATCCAATGCAGTGCATATAAAGAGTTCTGCTTTCACTAAATGTTCAGGAAGGGACAAATGATAGTGCTTATCTTTAGCAAAATAAATTAAGTTGTACATTACAGTTAATCAGGAGCATCAGTTAAGAGCAGGCATGTACTGGTCCAGTGATGAATGACTTAATACAAATGACGCAAGTAACTAACCAGGGACAACCCCCAAACAGTAGATCAGTGATCACATCTTTCTAGTAAAGCTGAAGTATTTCTCACCTGCAGATCCTACAGTTTTTCTCCAGTTGAGTCTTAAAATCCTCACTCCGGGACCCCCACAAACTGATGCAGCTGCCACAGAAGGATATTTGAGTTATAGCACTGCTGTCCTACCTGTGGTTGAAAGTGCTGTACAGAGTTAGAGGACCAGAGCTCAGTGCACTGGGGCAGAAATTAAGAAGGAATGAGGAGGGAGATAACACTCCATTTGGGATAGGTATGAGTCCAAAGGAAAAGTGGTCCCAAAGTAGCTATGACCAAGAGGAGATGACGGCTTGCCTCTCTTGGTTTTGGTGTCCCTCCAGGATGCTTGCTGGAATTTAAATCTGCTTTGCTTTGTACTCTTCTCTTCCCTTGGCACAGCCTCTGAAACCAGCCTTGTGAGAGTGAATGAGTGAAAACTCCAGTCCCCTGTAGCCCGAGGGATGACATCTTGGCCCTGCAGTTCATATCCTTCTGTTACGTTGTGGTTGACTCTTCTCCTAATTCTTCTGTTCTCCACTTAATTACACCAAACAATACATGCCTTTTCAAGTCTTTCTTTGCACACCATCTCAACCCCTTGCCAGATCATTTCTACTCCTTCTTGGACCATCTCCATTTCTTTAGTGAATACTTGAAAGCTTAGCCCTGTTCAGTATTCAGTGGAAGTCTTTTAAGGGAAAACAGCCTAAAACATTCAGGACCTGAGAAGCTGAGGCTACGGAGTGTAAAAACTCCCTGTTGCCCTAACCATAACCATGAGCTTCCCCAACCACTGTGCAGCATGGAGAACACGTCTCAGCCTTTAACTCTGCTCTTCTAGAGTCAGTAGTCTTCTCACACATTGCTTTGCTTGAACCCTATCTGCTCCCCTCCAGCACAAGATGAACCATTCTGCTCTTCTGTTCTTTACACCCACTTATTGCATGGTGGTGTGCACTTGTCAGCTTTGGGATAAGTACTTTCCAGTAATCCAACGTTGAGCCTGAAAATGACATACCAAACCCTTGGACAGCCCTGCGAAGGGTGGTGTGGCTGGAGTCCTGGCCACGAGGACATCCAGAGCATACACCAGTGTGTGAATGTCTAAAAAGCTTGACTTGGTGTTTTGCCTTGCTCACCAAAGCAGCTGTCAGGCAGCAGGTGGGAGCTGGATGAGTAGCTGAACGTTGATGGAGATGGATGTGAGGGTTACAGCTGTTTCTGATTATTCACCACAGTGCAGCACAAGATTCACCAGCCTAGAAAGGACCAGTGTCTTTTCAGTAGGCAACTCTGGGATTTCCAGCTTGGCTCCTTAAAGCTGGAATACTTTTACTGCAGTCACAATATGTTGGCTGGGCTTTAGCTCCACAAACAGGTGTCCAGGTTCCCCACCACACCTGTGCCTCTTGTGGCACCCCTCCAGTTCTGAGCTAATTTAGGCACCCTGAGCAAGCACCTGCTGCATCCCATTCGTATGCCCCACTGCAGTGTAAACCTCGCTTCTGTGGCCCAGATTTCCTTCTCTGCCTTCATGGATTCATGTTCCTTTTCTTCAGCTGAATCTCACTCATTATTTCCAGCTGATGTTCCTAACCTCTTCTCTTCCCTTGTTGTGATTTCTCTGCCCTTACTGCTACTCCACTCAGTTTGGTTATTATCAGTACCTGTTATTTTCTTTATTATTAACAGAGAAGAGACCAAATCTGCTGTTTTCCACACCTCCATCATCTCCAGGATATCCCCTTTTAACTCCAGTCCGAGATGACAAACGTCACCTTTTGTTTACAGCCCTCTAGCCATGACAGTGCCTCCCTCCGAGTCGATTTGAATGAGTTTTGCTTCAAGTAAGATTTCCCAAGAGATGCTAGGAAGTGCTTCTGTAACTGCATCAATACACACAGATGCCTATTCACCCAGACACACGCTGTAACAACCATGGGCATTTTGTACTGTCTTGGGGGGAAATGTGTCTGCCGCAGCGAACCAAGCAGAGCTTGAGCTGAGCTTCAGATGGAACTGGGAAACCGTGCACTAATTAGTTAATTGGCTGAAGGACTCTGCATCCTATTGGCTTTAGAAGATACATTGTCCCTCATTTTGTGAGCGGGGGGGGGGGGGGGGAAAAAAAAAAAAAAAAAGGTTAAAAATAAAAAAAAAAAAAAGGCTTTGCAGAGCCATAGACCTTGTTAATTCCAATTTTGCCTTCACTTATCTCAGCATTGTGTTGACAAGAGGCTGACTGATGTTACTTAGTACTCAGGAATATTGTTCAAGCATAAAATCAGGAGTGAAGTCTGAATCATGTCTTTCTTTCCTGCTCTGCCTTGACTTCAGTTTGCTTTGCCGTGCAAAGACAGCCTGAGTCACTGACTCAAACAGAAGAAGCACAAGTATCCCTTTTTTACACCAGAAAAACACATGGTTGTTGGAGGGAGATAGAGATATCCACACACAACCAAAGACTTGTGACTGGCCTGAGTCCCAGCCCATCCAGAAACTGCTTTTTCTACATCACTGTGTTTCAACACAGTGATTCATCCACTTTGTGGTGAGCTGTTCTTCTGGTCAAGCACATCTTCTCTTCTCTTTTTGGTTTATTCACCCTACCACACACACACAGTTCTCAGAATGAACTGTTCAATCAAGACATATTCAAGTTACTGTTGTTTAGCTCTGAACTTTTTTTCAGGGGAAAAAAAAATCCTCACATAGGGGAGGAGAAACCTTGGGGCTTTCCTGGCATCTGGGGTTTTGAGATGTTTTCTGATAACATGATGCAGAGGGGTGGGGGGCTTGTGTAGTGTGAAGCAGAATAGAGATCACAATAATGAGGGCATGAAATTAGCTTGATGGTATGAACTCTGTGATATTGTGCATTCAAATAGGATGAATTAAATTGTTGACAAAGTCAGAATGGAAATAAGGACTGAGTAAGGTAGGAGGGAGGGAAAAGGTGAGTCCTGAAGACATAGGAGATAATGGCTTAGAGAATTTTCTGTATTTGGGAAATAGCTCATTCGTCTGAAAAAGGTATAGAGCGATTCATGAAAATTACCTATGAAATAAAATATGTGTATATAGAGTGAGGATAAGAATCTAAACTGATGTCAGGGAAATTACAGCAGAAGAATGAGTGATGATTAGAGCCTCTCTTATTCTGCAGACCTGCCAATACTGCATCGTACAAAAGCACTGTGACAATTTACACCATTGAAAAATATAAAGCACCAGATTTCTTGAGTGTGTAATGCCAGGAAGGGTCAAACAAGACTAAGTACTAATGCTTTTCTGAATGGCCTAGTCTCTGTCGTATTCCATACACAAAATGCCTGTAGTATTTAATCAAAGCATAGGATCAAGCTTATTATGTCTCATTTTATTTATGGCAAATTTCAGTAATGTATTCCAACAGTAGTCTTCAAGCCTGAGTTTTTGTGCACAGTAAAAAACACAAGGATGTACCCAGAATATTCTTTCTTTCAGTAAGTTAAGAGTCAGTATTCTGGAGACACCGTCTTTCAAGAGTGACAAACATTGAGCATCTTCCAAAAACCGAGGTTCCAAAAGATCCCTTGCAAAATCCCTGCCATCCATCTTTTTAAATGTCTTCAAATGTAAAACATGCAGAAGTGCTTGAAAAGCTTTACAAGAACCTAGGCACCTGGTTCCCACAGAAACACATTTGATGTTGAGTGCCACTCCCCTTTTGCATTTGCCCACTTTATCCTTCCTAAATAGATTATAATGAGTCATTTTAATATTCCAATCATGCAAATCTTCCCCCAAGATTTCAATAATGCCAGAAAGGTCTAATGTATACTCATAAATGAGCTATTGCAATTCCAATTCTTGTTTATTACTCAGACTCCCAGCATTAGAGTATAGGCAATTAAAGAATTTCTTCTCTTCACATCCCTCGGTGTCTTGATTAATTTTGTTCTTGACATCTTAATTTAGTGCTAAATGAATGCTCATTCATTCCTCCCTTTCTGCCTTCCCCTTTTCTTAGTTTAACACTCTCCTGACTACTCAGCTTGACACCTTGATGACTCTCCTGTGAAAATGGAGACCATCTAAACCCTATGGCGTTGCCTTCTTGCCAAAGTAGATCAATGCATTTCTTATAGCCCCAAATCTCTTCCTCACTCTATTTAAGTCTAACAGTGTTTCTTTTTCCAGAGGTTTTTGCTTTCCTCTGATTGTTGGAAACAAGATTTCTGGACAGAAGATCCATCCATCCATTCATAAGGAGTGTGCACCACCAGCAGTGGGAACCTTGGGCACTGTATGCTCGTTCACCCTTGTAGCAATATATCGTGATGGATTTTGTGTCTTAGGCACAGTTGATGGGATTCATGTGTTCAGATGTCGACACATCAGAGGTAAATTTCCCCATCTCTACCTTCATAGTCAGAAGACAGAAATAAGGCCTTCTGGGGAGAAATTAATCTGAATTAGGGTGGATGAATCATGTCTGGAAAATGTCCATTGCTCTGTACGGACTAGGATGAAGAGTTCAGCTGTAGTTTTCTGTAACTGAGACCTATAAAGCACTCATAGAGTCCTTTCTACCCCATGACGCAGCACTGCAAGTGGCATTTCAGGTCCTTGTGGTTTCACGTGGGGATCTCTGCTCTGAGCTGTCTTCAGGTTTGTAGATGTGCATTCAGAGAGTGCATTATGTCAGGCACCATATAGAAACACAGTCAAAGGCAGCCCATTCTCTAGGGAAACTGTAATCTAAATGAAATCTTCTGTTCCTCTCCCTTTCCTGGCCTGCCATAATAGAGAATAACTTTTAAAACATATAAAAACCTTCTTGCAGCTTTGCAGATCATGACTGTTTCTCTGCCTGGCTCTTTGAGATATCGAAAAAATGAAGATATACCATATGCAAAGCATGCTCAGTTAAAAATAGACCATATTCTACTCCTGCCATGCAACAACCACCTGAGTGTACTCATGCCAAGCAGGCTGTTGCTCTTGCAGCATCTCCAAGCCAGGCATTTCAAGTTCCCCTGGTGGAAACCTGTTGTGGGATGTAGCTGTTGCCGTTGAAGCTAATAACCGTGCGGGGTGCTGGGATGGTGTAATGATTGACCCACACAGAGATGGAACGCTCCCAGCAGCTCCACAGAGAAGACCATCAGTGTGGGATGTGCCCTTAGTGCTGCCTGCCCACCCTGGGTCATTAGCTCAAAACCGGAAAAAAATTGGTCAAGGGACTAGTGTATGTGTGCAACAGAGGAGCTACACATGAGCTCCTGTCGAAATGCGTGCTTGTGGGAGAGCCACAGCAGATTAACTTGCCATCCTGCAGCTGTGATTTACTTTGACCTGATTTAATTTGGGCAGGTGGTGATTAGAAGTGCCCACAAAGTCTGCAGCCATAGCTCAGCTGAAGGGACAGCCGGATCGCCCGACATCTGTGGTTCCTTGGAAACTGCCTCTTTTTCCATCTGGATGTTTTCTTTAAGATGTGATTTAAAGATTTTTATTTTTTTTCAAGTTTTTTGTTTAGGGCAAAGCAGATGTCCCTGGAACCATCTCACAGAAACACAGCTGGTAGAAGCAGAGGTTTTAAACTGTTTCAGCTGTGCAAATATGAACATGTCCATGATCGTTTGTTCTTTGGCCCTAACCTTTGCTATTTTATCCTAATTTAATGCTCAAATTTTTACAGGTGAAGTTGAAACTGGAATCCGTCCTTTTTGCTCCAAGGAGCACAGACTTGCAGATGAGTCTCTGGAGAGTCGAGCCAAGCTCAGCTCATGATTTTTCTTGCTCACATTTCTGCTGTTGGAGATGTTAGAGCTTGTTTCAGTGAGGTGGGATTCATCTCACCTAGCTTTCAGTGTGGGACTTAGCTTCCAAATGAAGACATTGAAATTTCAGTGTCTCCGTCTATGCGTTTCTGTGCAAGTTGTGACTCCAAATTCCCATAATAATCAATATAAATGTGGGATGGAACCCAGTTGTCCAAGGTTCGGTGGTCTGGGGTACCCTCCTGGCCTCCAGCAACATTCTAAGGGGGCAAAAGTCTCCCCTAAATCCCAGCTGCATCTCAGTCCCACGTGGGCACTTCTGATTTCCCAGCACATTTCCGTGGTTTGTGGCTAAACCAAGACACAACATTTATCTAGGAAAAGAGCTCTTTTGCTAGCTCTCATTCACTGGTTTGCAAAAAAGGCAGTGACTTTTTTTTCTCCTTTTTTTTTTTTTCCTGCTTCTTTCCACGTCTTGTTTCTCTTGCTTGTGTGAGAGAGAGAACTAACGTTCCCAACATACTCGGACCTCATTCGGGGTCTGATCCTGGCTGGATCTATAAAGCATGCAGTTATTACCGAGTCCTATTATATCTGCGCCTGTGTTTGTGGAGGAAAAAGCTCCTGGGACCGTGCACACAGAAGTACTGCAACAGCGGAAGACAGATTACAATAAACGCGGAGGAAAATCAATGCAGTCAAAGGGAGCACTTGATCCTTTTCTGAACTGGTTCCTCTGTCTTCACAAGTTAGAAATGCTTTGGCAGTGTTACTCTGGAAACAACAAGGCTGTACCCTGGAAAACTCTTTTTAAAGCAATTAAGTCAAACTGTGCTACGTGGTGTTAATTTAGAATTTCAATTAGTGCGTACGACTTGCTACCAGCTTGGGCCAAGTCATTTTCTCAAACTAAACCTGCCCCTTGCTTTCCTGTTTGCTTGAACAATAAGAAGATGGAAGCAATTTGTTAATATAATCTGATTTAATATGATGACTAATGATTTTCAGAAGAAAGTATGGATTGGTTTTGTCAGGCTGATTAAATTTGAAGCATGACTGGGAAGGGGACTGGCCATCTCAACTAGCTTGATCAATGCAGATTTGCAGGACCTGAGTTGGTCCTTGGCATTTCCAGGGTAAATTCAAAGTAGCTTCACTTTAAGGGTAAGGATGGGTATGTTTACTTGCCTGAGGCAGTTTGAGTTTCACCCTCCCAGTGCCGAGTCCTGTTCCCATTTGTGTGATGCAGCAATGGAGACCACATTCCCCCAAACCCACCCTGTCGCCTGTTTTGGTATTCACACCCTGACTACAGACAGCCTGCGCCCAATTTATCTTGCTTCGCCCTCTTAGGAGAGTTGCTGGCTTGCAAATCAATTCGTCAAGAGACTGGGGCTTTTGGGCTGTAGGGGTTTTTTTTTGGTTCAGCTTTGCAGGATTGCCATTATCAGTGGCTCTTGTCTGGGGCATTGTTGATGGCTGACCCTACATCCTGCAGTGCAAAAAGAAAGCTTGTGTGTGGTGTCCAGAAGGTCACTTTTCTGAATGCCCTTCTCTGCTCTCCCCCTTGGCCAGCAGTTTTACCACGACCCATGTAAATATTGACATTTGCCACGGACTTGCCTTTGTGCTTTCATTCCCCGCTGAAAAGGCTTGATGCTTTTCTTCTGAGTTTTCCTGGACTTTTTCATAGCTCTTTTCTTTTACCCAGCTTTTCTCTGAAGAGTCCATAAGAAATAAAACCCTTTTTGTAAAGGCTTTTTTTTTTTCTTTTTTTTTTTCTTTTTTTTTCTGGAAATGGTAACTCCTGCGCAGATATTCTGGGAACTTTTCACTGTTCTTTTGCTGCATAACACAAGAAACTAAAAGAGGAACATTATCTCTTCGAGGCAGCAAGTCACTGTACTTGTTCTAAAAGCTGATCGTGTTTTGTTTGGCTTGCTGTTTCATTCTGCCAGCAATGCACTGGAATATCCTTGCACTAGCTCGGTTGCACTTGCTTTCCTTCCTTTTAATGCCACTTCTCTTGGAATCAGGCTGTCCTCACCATGAGCAAACCAGCATCTGGCCCATTAATAATGACTTGTTATGAAATAAAAATTAATCAAGCACTGAGATTATTGCACAGCATTTCCCAGGACTTATTATCGAGAGTGATTGCACAGACATCTTGTTGCATGGGGGTGGATTGCAGTTTGGTTGGAATTAACTCACAACAGCTGCTTTATTACTGTGATGTATTATTATTTATGTAGGATGAAAGATGTGAACAGCACTTGAGCACAACAGATCCATGCACAGAGGAGTTTGCAGTCTAAGGGAGAGGCACGGCTGGAGCAGATGACAATAAAAAAGGGAAGAGGATGTGTGTTCACGTTCAGTCCATAAAGTTTAGCAGAGACTTTTTTCTTTTGTCCTCTTGTATTTCCTTATTTAAGGAATACTTATAAGCAACATTAATCAAGTAAATGAAGAGTCAAGAACTTTGTCTTAGTAGCATGTGGTGGGTTGACCCTGGCTGGACCCCAGGTGCCCACCAAAGCCATTCTGTCACGCGTCTTCTCAACTGGACAGGGGAAAGAAAATATGGCAAAGGGCTGGTTGGTTGAGATAAGGACAGGGAAAGATCATTCAGTTACTGTCATGGGCAAAACAGACGTGACTTGGGGAAATTATTTTAATTTATTACCAAGCAAATCAGAGTAGGATAATGAGAAATGAAACCAAATCTTTAAAACTCCTTCCCCCCCACCCCTTCCTTCTGTAGCACAACTCCATTCCCAATTTCTCTACCTCCTCCCCTCCAGCAGCACAGGGGGGACGGGGAATGGGGGTTCTGGTCAGTTCATCACACTGATGATTCTGCTGCTCCTTCCTCCGCCGGGGGAGGACTCCTCATACT
>NW_010143128.1:24130-47286 GCF_000699245.1 Pterocles gutturalis
GTACCCCTCCCCCACCGTTACCTCCATGGCTGCAGGTGGATCCCTGCTCCACCGTTACCTCCATGGCTGCAGGTGGATCTCTGCTCCACCGTTACCTCCATGGCTGCAGGTGGAGATCTGCTCCACTTCTGAAAAATCCTTCCACATCCTCTCATCCCCTACCTCACACCCCAGTATATTCACCATATCCCCCTGCCAATTTCAATGTGTACCCTGCCCCAGTGCTTTTATTTCTCTGAATGCATTTCATGATGTCTTTCACCCAAAGAAATGCTGAGGGATCTCTTATCAGGTGCACCTTGCCTTTCCTCAATAGAGTTTTAGCTTTAAAGAACACTTTAAACCTACCAGGGACGAAATGGGATATGAAGAACTGATTTCAATTACAGTGTGTGAGGTGGTTTCCCAGCAACAAGGGTATTTAAAAGCAACAAAAATTAACATACCTTAAGGAAAGCAGTAGCAACAGCCGCTGACGTTCACGGTGTAATGTTTTGTATTCATTAAAGCATACTTTCTGAGCCTTGTTTCTGCCTCAAGGCACAACCCCAACTCATCTTAAAATCACGTTTCTCCTTTCTTCATTGAAAAGTACTTAGAACTTTACAAAGACAGAGAGGAAAAGAAAGCAGAGGGGAAGAAAGAGAGAGAACAGACTGGCAACATAATTGCTTGGAGTTAAGCTACTGACTTCTCTCCTGCTGGAATAGTGAAACTCGGTTGCTCTCTCAAGGAATAATCCCATTTCCTTTAGGATCCATCTCCTGTTTTGAACCATAGAAAAAAATGCTTCATCTTAAAATTGCCTTTTTTTCCCCCTCTTCTATCCCTTTTGTCATCTCCATTGTACATACATCCCTCTTTTCTCTCTGGAAAATTAATTTTTCTCCAAAGCCTCTGGCTTGTCAGGTAAATCCAGAATTTGTACTCTGCAAAAGGTCTGCTTTAAAACAAGTTAATATATCAAAAATGTTGTGTCCCTGAGCAGGTAACACAGATTTTACCTGCAAGGGAGGGAAGGATGGTATCAATAGAGACCAGTAAGCCCCACAGCATCCCAGTAAGCTCCAGTACAAGAAGAAAGTGGGACAGGATGCTGATGTATATATGTCCCTTTTACCTTGAAAGATTTATAATATTTGAGTTGCTCATGTCACTTAACACCTCATACCTGAAAAAAAATATGCATGGCAGTGATATCCCTTTTCTATAGGTCTAGGGAGGGCAAAAGTGAGGAGGCAGCAGGTAAGAGTCCTACCCAACTGTAGACTTCTATAATGTAGGCACTTACATGGAAGTAAATCCCATCTGAGAAATGATACTGGGACTACAGGATCCTGAAGGGACACAGGGACACAAAAGTGGCTGCAACGAGCCAGAAAGCCCAGTCTCTGACAGTGGGAAAAGCAGATCCCTGTAGTGGTACTTCCAAGGTATATATAAAAATGAAGTTTAACACTGACCAGCTTAAAACAGAGTTTCTGGCAGGCTCAAAAACAAGAAAAGAGTCTCTTCAACCTCTGAAATTTATTTCTCAGTCCTTTTTATTCCTCTAAAGAATTTATCTGTCTCAGGAAAACATTTTCATTTTCAGCCCAAGTTGGACCAGAAGAGTATTGCCATGCACTTGTATGTTCTCAGTTTATATTTTCCAAGAGGAGAGATCAAAGGCATCTGTTGCATTGCACAAAATCAGCAGGACACAGATCACTCACACTGCAACTCACCTGCCCTGACAACATAAATCTTTGGCATTTTGGGATGTGCAGAGATCATTTTGGTTAATCTGCCTTGTCTGGGCTGCTAGACATCCAAAAATCCTGGCCAAATTCTTGAATTCCATTCTTTTCCCCCTGTGTGAAGAGCATTTCTGAGTGAATAAGGGAAGATATATCAAGAAAAGCTGCTGGAGGGTGAATGTAACCAGAGGAGTAGCAATAATAAATATTTTCTTTCTCCAAAGGTTGATGACTGACTGATGAAAGCTAGGGGAAGCAGATTTATCTCCTTGCATTGGTTCCAGTAGCAGGACAAAATAACGTGCCCCATGGTCCAATGTTGAGTAAATGCACTGGCTTGTACCTCCTCAGATACAGGTTTTTGTTAAGCAGTCATAGATTGCTCCAAGTATGAGGATCCAACAAGGGTTTGAGCCACTTGCCATATATAGGAGCCTTGTTGCGGATGAAATGCTGCTTCAGACATCCTTTAGGGTTTGCATGTGCACCCTGGTGCCTACAGGAGCCCTGTACCGCCGAGAACAGTTGCCAGAGGCCAAGCAGGACCCCCCCAATGTCTACTGTCTTGGATAACTGGTTTGAATCCCCCAAGGTGAGAGTCTGAATCCTGCCCTGGGCTTCTGTGTTCATTACAAAGTTGACCTTGGGAAGATGAAGTGGCAGCCAAAGAAGCTACAAAGGATAATGAAATTACAGAGATAAAAGTGGACGTAGACAGCCGCCTTTCCCCTTCCCTGAGAAGAGCAGAGAGGAGAGCCCAGAGAGACCTCTGAGCTCAGATTCTCAACAGATGAATTGTCAGCAGAAAGCCACTGGGAGTAAGATATTTGCAATTTAAATGGATTGAAATCAAAGACAAAGAGCATGAGGAACTGGTCAGCAATAAACTAATTTTTTAAGTTTCTTTTTTAAAAAATATAAAAGTTACTTGAACTAAATGCTACAATCCCTGAATTCAACATGTCCTCTAAATGACGTTCATTGCAGGCAAAGCCACCAGAATACTGATGTTTCATTTACTCTGCTGAGTGGAGAAAAATCCCTCTAAAACTTTTTTCTTCCCTTGTGTCACCTTCCTCACTTGCTCACAGCCCCGTCTGCTGTCCATATCTCTCTGAAGCTGCAGGGCGGTGAGACAGAGCAGCTTTCTCTCATCATCAGTGTTTATTCACCACTGCCTCCCAGGCCATCTCTGAAGTTGAATTTCTCCATAGTTCCAGACATCCAAGCCTGGAACTGAATTTTCACCAGGATTTTCAATCCAGAAGGGAAAAAACGTGATATAAAGCAAAAGATGTGAGTTGTCTGAAGTAGGACTTGGTTGAACGATGGGAGCCTCTTGGCCCTCGGTACATCAGGACCATGGTGAGGGGCTCTCTCAAAGCTGATGCATCAAGTCCACAAGAACCAAGAACCTTAACCACCAAGAAACATGCACCGTTATCACCCCTTGTCCCATATACTTTTTTTTTTCTGAAATAGGGATGTGAAACTAGCTTTGACAAAAGTGGCTGCCATGTTTCACTATTTCCTATAAGGCAGATGCTCTGTGCAGAGATAAAATGGTTTCTGAATAGTTCAGGCTGATGGGCAGCCGAGACTTGCGGAGGAGGGAATGAGGACAGTGGAGGTTGTGGTGGAAATTAGGAGAGCGGGGAAAGAAAAGCTGCTGGGATGCAGAGGATGTAAATGGGAGAAGGACTCTCTGAAAGATTACATTTGCAGTTGGTTAAATTATAAATATACATGTGCAATGGGTGGAAATTTTACGAAGCATTGTGAATTCAATTACTTCTGAGAAGTTTTAAACATATGATACAGATTTACTTTATTAAGGAACACTTTAAAAATCTTAAGATAACAATGGTGTGAGGAAGCTGTGATGTTTTCTTTTTAACCCTTAGCTTGCCAGTCAATGTGGAAAAGGCATCCTTACATGTAAAAAACATTGTGGTTCTTGTGGTTCTTCACAGAAAAATAACAGAAGAAATCAAAAGGCAGCAAAGTGCAAACCAATGTGCACAAGAAGCTGATTTCCCACACTGAAAGTATCTCATGTACATATTCATGAAGGAGAGTCAGAGCCAGCTCTTAGCTATGGAGGAGGGCAATGGGCTGCTGGAATTGGACCCAAACCCGTACCTACGATACCCCAGGGATACAGAGACACTTGTGCCCATGCCTGCTGGTGGGGAGAGTGTTGCTTTGCAGGGATGTGGGGCAGACCTGTGCATGGGGAGTGAGCAGAGCAAAAGGACCAGCACCTGGGAAAGGCTGAATATCCCCGCTCCCAGACCAGGACTGTATAAGTTGTTTTACACTCATCCTCCAAGCAATAAAGCTCCTTTTTGCCTACAGTGCTGAGAAAGAGTTAAAAATATCACAAAGCTCTCTGAAAAAAAAAAGACAAAAAAGCAGAACTGATGTTCCTGCTGCTTGATCTTGCTGTTTGGGTGGGGGATAGGGTGAGTTTTGATCTCTCGGTGTAACTGAGACAAATGCTTCTTATCAGTTGAGGTTGCAGGCACAGGGGAGCAAACTGCACATCAGCTGCCTCAGCTGATGGACTAGAAGATGCCGAGTTAAATACACGCACTTTTACAGCCTCTGGCTTCATTAGTTAATTACAATATAATGGACTGGTGCATAATAACTTTCCCATTTTCTTTCATGGCTAATGCCCTGCTAGTATCTCATCCATAGGCTTGATGTACAGCACAGACATCCTGTTCCTATGACAGGCAGTATCTTGGTCCCTCTTGGGTTCAATGTGAGCTGACCTGAACCCTAAAAGTGGAGCTGGAAAGAAACACAGCACTGGTTATGCTGGAGAGAAGCGTTCGATCATTTCATTAACCCTGATGATGTTTCAAATGAAGACCTTAATGGTACAATCAATAATTCAGCCTGTGATCAGTTTGTTAGTCAGTCTCAAATGCTTTTCTTTCAGTAGGGGACTCCCAGAAGGATCATGAACTGTTACTCACAAGCAGTAATTCAGGGTACATGCAAAGCATGACTTCTGGGTTTTATTTTCATAGAATGGTTTGAGTTTGAAGGGACCTTAAAGATCATCAAGTTCCAAACCCCCTGCCATGGGCAGGGACACCTCCCACTAGCCCAGGTTGCTCAAAGCCTCATCCAGCCTGGCCTTATAGAATCACAGAATCATAGAATCATTAAGGTTGGAAAAGACCTCAAGGATCATCAAGTCCAACCCAACACCACCTAACTCACTAAACCATGTCCCTAAGCACCACATCTACACGTTTCTTGAACACCTCCAGGGATGGTGACTCAACCACCTCCCTGGGTAGCCTGTTCCAATGTCTGATCACTCTTTCAGTGAAGAAATTTTTCCTAATATCCAGCCTAAACCTTCCCTGGTGTAACTTGAGGCCATTTCCTCTTGTCTTGAACCCCTCCAGGGATGGGGCATCCACAGCTTCTCTGGGAAACCTGGGCCACTGCCTCATCAGACTCACAGGAAAATATTTCTTCCTAATATCTAAGCTAAATCTACCTTCTTTCAACTTGAAACCGTTACCCTTCATCCTATTACTTTACTCCTTGATATTTTGCATCTTTCTGACAGCCACAGTCACTTCCCTGTATACTTAGGCTGCTACTGGATAAGTTACGCCAGGTGCCCCAAGTCCTCTATCCTCCACCACTGTGGCATTTCTCAACAAATTATTTGGGTAGTCATTCCTTTCCCTAATGCTCTACAGGAATAGTGAATGTCTGAGCTTATCCACGCTAAAGGCTGAGCTGATGGGACCCCACATTCAGCTCCGAATCAGAGGCTGTACAGCTACAACACAATGGCACCAAGCACAACCTTCAGTAGCCTCCATGGAGCTCATTAGCTCAGTGCATGCTCCCATCTGCCTGGAAAACCCCATGAAAACACCTCCCAGACAGGCTCTACCCTTTTGCCAGTGCCCCTTTATTCTTCCTTTTCCCCCTTTATTCTTCCTTTCCTCCTCCTCTTCTCTTCAGCGAAGGTTTCTTACTGAGAAAAAGCTGCCAGATACCCACTTGGGTGCTAAGGCACACTTGAAACAAAAACCCTTGAAAGAGGTCCAAATCCTGCAGGCACGGAGCATGCTCTGCTCTTTGAAGGCACTCCACTCAAAGGAAGGTGGGCAAGGGGGATCTACACTGTAGTATTCAATATTTGAGGTGGATGCAAAACAGCAGAACAATTTCTTTGTGCAGCTGCAGTTGAAGAAATAAGGATGCTCCCTTTCTGCTTTGCTTGGTAAAATTTTATTTTCTGGTTGTGACACTTATTAATTTTCCACTTATTAGGCTGCCTGTGAGATTTTTCATTGTTGGGTATTTTTTTTAATATTATTATTATTTAAAAGTTCAGTGCGTGTGCAGTTTTCATTGTCACATTAAACACACTGAGTAAATATAATCCCTGAAACAGGAGATTTTATCTGGGAAACTCAGATGAAATTCCATGGCTGAGAGTTGTTCAAATGAGCCTTCTCTGCCAGAGTACAATAGCAAATGATATTCTTCATTCCCTTTACCTTCTCTTCATTATGCATCAGAGGGGAAGGCAGTGAGAGAAAAGCAGGGTCGTCCTGGCATTGGATTTATTCCGCTGCGATGACTCCACTGCACCGAGTAACAAAGCGTTCACTCTGAGCACAACACTTGGCAGTGAGATTACACCTTGGGTATAATACGATACGTGACCTGTTCTGTGTTCCAATGACTCGCTAAGTCAGCTAATTTCTTTTCCTTGTCCTTACACAGCATGTAAGAAGTGAATGGAAATCATACTGTTTCCTACCCAGAAGTCCTCAGCCTTGCTGACATGGGCTTGAGACAGCCTGGAGTCAATGTACCTGAGCACTGGGACAGCTTTCTAAAGGACGTGCTCTGTTCTCCATGGCTTAAGTTAACATCAGTAAGGGGGAAAGCAGGTTCTGTCTTGTCTGTTAGCTGTAGTCTTCATGTGGCTCATAATGAGAGAAACCACATTACTTTTAGGAAGAACTCAATTAAGAACTGTGGGTGGTCAGGGTGGAGCGGGAGTAACACACTCAGCCCATCCTGAGGGCATAAAAGGGAGTCTGGCATCCCATGAAGAGCATCAGCCTTTGGGCTAAGGGGATCAGCCAGTGTGAGCAAGAGGGCTTAAAATGTGTGGTGGATCTGGGCGTGGAAATGGCTCAGGTTTACACTTACCAAGCAGGGTGAACATAGAATCATAGGGTTTGGGTTGGAAGGACCTTAAAAATCATCGAGTTCCAACCCCCCTGCCATGGGCAGGGACACCTTCCACTAGACCAGGTTGCTCAAAACCTCATCCAGCCTGGCCTTGAACACTTCCACTTAGAGCTGTCATATGCAAACACAACATCCCTGTAACAGATGTGCTCAATTCAAGTAAGAGATGGGACTCAAGTGGCAATGGCACAGTGAGTCTCTGCATGCAAGGTAACAGTTAAATTCTCCAAGCAGCTTCAGCCCTTCACATCTATGGGCCTGATTCTCATTTACAGACAGGTTCCTCATTCTTCAGAACATGTCAGGGCTTCAAGGCAAGGTATATGGTACTGACTGCTCCCCTGAAGCCCCCCTTCCCAACAGTGCTAAATGACCTTTACATGAAAGAGAATGGGGCTTCCCCAGATTCCCAACCCTTTCCTTTTGTATTTTGCCAAACCCCACAACCATTCAGCCAAGAGAACTGGAACTGAACAGGTTCCATGGCCCCTATCTGAGTGTAATAAAATGTGAAACACTTTGGATGAGAAAAAATATGTCTGTATGATGGATCACAAACAATGTCATCAGAGAGATGAGATGGTGGTAGAGACTGGGAAGGATATCAAACATTTTGCTCCCTCATTCTCATCTCTCACAAAACACACTTTGATTGTTTCCTGAACATGAACTGGCAAAGAAAGCTCAACACATTAAATAGGATTGTAATCCAAAGCTAAACACATTTAGAAAGAGTGATAGAAAACCTGACTCCGGCTATGAAGCTTTCCTAGCTGTTGTTTGGTCTGTGGCAGAAGTGTGTTCATAGCATGGCAGAAGATGCCAACATGGGTTCCAAATCCAAGATGGTCAAGTTGTGCAGCATCAGTCAGAGGCTAAAGGCTACTCTCTCCATCGCCAATGCTTTCACCCAAGGATCAGCACCTCCTGCCCAGCAATCTGTCCAGGCATGTCTGAAGATTCTTTACAATGATATCAGTAACTTCACTTTCAGTTAACAGGTCATTAAATTGAAGTATCCAGGGAGACTGGCTTCCCTGAGGACTTCTATAAGAGGCCCAGGACAGAGGAATAGAGCTGAGGGCTCTTGAGCCCAATTTGATGCTCTGTAGCTGTTCTGTGGAGCTGAACATACATGAAAGACTTTGTTGGAGACTGAACTACAGAGGCAGCAGGTGACACTCCTCACTGGTGTTGATAGCCGCCCAGGGTTTACAGCCAGGGATGTCTTGGAGATGCCTGGGGAGACAGGTTCAAATGGGGCACAGGTGCTGGACACCAAATCAGTACTGCTCTTGAAGGTGTGTGGTGTGGCATACTTGGGTCCCTCTGCCTGTTTTGCTTTCGTCACACATGGTGGGTTGGGGATTTTTGGTGGGTTTTTTTTTTTGCTTTTTGGTTTTTGGGGTTTTTTTTTTGTTTGGTTGGTTGGTTGGTAGATTGTTTTTGGAGGGGGGAAGGGAACATTTTTGACACCACTGAATGTTTGGCATCCTGTTTAGAACCACTACACATTAATCCCCGTGACCAAATACTGCATGTCAGGAAACCCTGGGTTTTTTTGCCCATTCATATGTAAGTGCATACTCAAAATCTCTAGCCTGGAAAAGACCTGTACAGGTTACACACTCACATTCTAGAAGTCTCCATATTGTCCCATATGCACCACACTACATATGTGCTCAGAAAAATTGCCCACTCTAAGGTTTAGCATCAGACTGTGCTAAAGTGTCTCTTGGCTAGCCGGTGAGGAGTGTGAGCAGGATCAGTCGGTACCTCACTGCAGTGTGCTGCTTAGATGTATAGACATAGAAATAGATATTTCGATATATAGATACAGATGTGTTGGAACATAGCAGGAAGCCATCAGGAGCTTTCCAAATGAATCGAAGGCCCTTCATCTCTCTGAACACAAGACCAAGGTTTTCTGACATTTGGAAAGCATCTCGCAGCTTTGCCTTCTTCATCTTCTTGCTTAGAAGAATACCATAGAGTTGGGACATTTGCTGTTGACTTCTCAGACTCGTCCTAATCAGGATACTAATCACTGCCTCTTCTTTGGCACCTCAGCCTCCTTTCAGCACTGTTCAGGGATGAAACACACAGGGTCCACGCACATTGCTCACTTGATCTTTGCTCCATGGCTGTTATTCAGCGTGGAAATCCCTCACCAGCTGGGAAATGGACCTGTAAACCCTTCTGCAGGCTGCTTGGGGTGGTTTTGTCAGTCTTAAACCATGCTTATCTTTTAACTGAACCCACATTATTTCTTGGATCCATACTGAAGATATTTACATTAAATTTTGCTTTAATTTTGTCCATGAGTGCTCAGATAGGGTGGGAGAGAGTTCTGAGGAAAAGGCACTTTGTAGCAACATTATTATTATTTCACTTGTGTACGTTTTCCCCTTCTGCTAGATTGGTTTTCACTCCGGCTATATTTCTTTGAATGTGAAGGATTTTTTTTTTTTCTCCTTGTTTTCCTTTTGGTCCTATCTCTGTTTAAAAGCAAAGTCATCAATAATTTTAGATGAAATGCATTTGCTGTAACTCTCCAGGATAACATGGTTTGAATGTTTTGATTGATTTCTGTCTATAAAAAACAAACTGCATCAGCCGTTTGTCTGTAGAAACCATTGTTTTCTTTACAGGTAGGAGCCCTGTGCCTCATTAGTCTCCCAAGCTTTCCTTTTGGTACCTGTTGTGTTTCACACATTTTTATAAGCTGTCTGCCTCTAATAAATGAAATTATACTTCAGCTGTAAAGTGTTCCCATAAGCAATCAAAGAAACGCTGCCGTGTAGTCTCTGAGAATAAGCACCATCAGTACCATTGTCACATCATCAAGATGTAATACAGCCTGGTTATTGCTTTATGCTGCTCTGACAGCCCGAGTGGTGCAACATCTCTAAAAACCCAATACTAGAGGAATCAAATAATTGAAGATCAGCATATACCAGCCGAAGGTGACTGGCACTACGATATTACAGCTCATTATTAGGCAGAAGGGTGGCTTGCTTCAGCATAAACTCTAGAGTGATTTCACTCAAGGGTCAGAAACTGAAATCAGATGAATTGAAAGTGGAAATCACATGCACATTTATTATTATGACTTGAAACTACCAGTGTAAGTTACAAGTTCTATGACAGCATCTTCAGGGAGCTCCAGAGAAGTTCAGCTAAACCTCCTTTGGGATCCACAGGCAAGTAGAAACTTGTTGTTTGCTTTTGCTCTTGTTACTTGTTTCAAAGAGAGAGAATTGAAAGGATTGTGTTTTTCCGGAGGCATCTGAGGTCAAATGAGAAGATGAATGCAGCTGTGCACATGCTGTGGTCTGTTCTTGCACCTACGATGCAATCCAAGAAGATGGGCTGGCTCATGACGTATGACATTACTCAATTTCAGCTGAAAGCAAGCTGCCAGCTTCCCATTTTTCTAGCACTGATCTGGCATCCACTGGTGGCAATTCTGCGTTCCTGATGTTTGTATGCATCTCTCCCAAGTTCATGGCAACATTCAGTAGCAAAGTTTAGGATCTGGCACCCTTTGCTTTCACCACCTTTTCTTGCAGTTGCACCATCCTATATACATATATATATACCCAAAGGTTTCTGCTGTTATCCATGTTGCTATTGCTGCAACTATGAGTGCAAGACACCCGTGAGAGATACGTCCTAGCTCAGAGAGTTTAGGGCACCAGTGGGTGTGGGTAAAGCAGCCCCACAAGACCAAAAAAGCAGCACAGCAGGTGAGTGACAGAGCAGGGATATTGCTCAGGGCAAGGCTAGGCACTGCACAAAGTTGACTTCAACATGTAAATAACTTTCATTGGAATTAAATTCACTCCACCTTGGCGATCCTTATTTATATACAGATCTTTTTGCCTTTTTCTTTTCAAATGGGGATGAGGCAGAAAGGAAGGCAGGGAGGGAATGAGCATTCAAAACTCCTCTCTACCTGCATGCACATTGCATTGCTAAAATTAACATTGTGTCTGTTTTAGTGGGATTGACTTTGTAGTCAGATTATTTAGTAATTAAAAGAGATATGTCTCGAAGGCAAAAGAGAAAATCCCACTGACCCTAGTTTACCCTCTTGTAACCCATCCTGGGAAGCAGCAGAGCATCAGATAGCTCTGTTTGTTTACAGGTACATATAGATATGGGGAGAGAAAAAGCAGATAGCAATTCCTTTATTTCCCCACCCTCTGTCACAAACACACAACCAAAATCCTATTCAGAAGTTGGCGACTGTGTTCATTGTTCCAGAAGACATAATAGCAAACGCAAGCAGGAACTGCTTTAGTGAAGCAGGAATAGTTGCTCAAGCAGGAGAGGAACAGGGAGGGCAGCAAATGATCATCACAATCTAAAGCTGCACAGAGCCCTGAATCACTGAGTCTTGCACGCTGAGAGTCTAGCACCCTTGTGGAGCTACTCTAACACCTTTGGAAAGCTGCCCAGCAGAGAGGGACCTGGGGGTGCTGGTCGACAGCCAGCTGAACGTGAGCCAGCAGTGTGCCCAGGTGGCCAAGAAGGCCAACGCCATCCTGGCCTGCATCAGCAATAGTGTGGCCAGCAGGACTAGGGAAGAGATTGTGCCCCTGGACTCGGCACTGGTGAAGCTGCACCTTGAATCCTGGGGTCCGTTTTGGGCCCCTCACCACAAGAAGGACATTGAGGGGCTGGAGCAAGTCCAGAGAAGGGCAACGAAGCTGGTGAAGGGTCTGGAGCACAGGTCTGACGAGGAGCAGCTGGGGGAACTGGGGTTCTATAGTCGAGAGAAGAGGAGGCTGAGAGGAGACCTCATCACTCTCTACAACTACCTGAAAGGAGGGTGTAGTGAGGTGGGTGCTGGGCTCTGCTCTAAAGTAACAAGTGATAGGACAAGAGGAAACGGCCTCAAGTTGCACCCGGGGAGGCTGGATACTAGGAAAAATGTCTTCACTGAAAGAGTGATCAGGCATTGGAACAGGCTACCCAGGGAAGTGGTGGAGTCACCATCCCTGGAGGTGTTGAAGAAACGTGTAGATGTGGTGCTTGGGGACATGGTTTAGTGGGTTGGGTGGTGTTGAGTTGACGGTTGGACTTGATGATCCTTGAGGTCTTTTCCAACCTTAATGATTCTATGATTCTATGATATGTCTTCGGACCTAAGGTTTAGCCACAATTCCTCATACATGGGCTAGATCCTCCTGAATTCTGCACCCAAATTCACACTGATTTCATGATGACTGAATTGGGTTTTCTGAGGCCATGCGTCACTGAGATGCAGAGTTCCCACCATGCCTGTGTGCAGTGGCCCAGCCAGGGACAACTCTTGGATTCCTCTAGGGGAAGAACGTCCAAGGCTTGGGTACCTGGCTTCATTGAACAAGCATCTATCATGTTCCCCTTACATGGACCATGACAGACCAGGACGGGGTGTAGAGGCCATGCTGAATGGTCAAAATACCAGTTTTGCGGTGGCTCGATCAGGAGCAGAGTCTTCACAAGATCAGACAGAACATAAAGGAATGCTTCATCTCACTGCTGAAACACCGAATGGGTGGTATCCCCACCTAGAAGCCAAACCTCCAGGGCAGTCTTCAGAGGACAAGAATTTGGTCCAGTTTCCTCAACACAACTGTCGAGAGCTCTTTACTATGTTGTCCAGCCTGGTCCCAGAAGGGCATGGTCTCCCATAGGTCCTCTCCACACCTGTGAAGGTCTCAGATGATGCCTCTATGGCATGGCAAGTGATGTTAGATGCCTGTGTCAAGACAAATTATTTCGGCCCTTTATCTTTTTCCCTGCGTTACTCACATCTAATATCCTCTTTTGCACCTCATTTCCTCCTATCACTGGAATGAGCTCCATTCTCAAGGAGATGCTCTGGTTAAAGCCATTCACGTGTTGGTTTTTTTTTCCCCCAGAGTTATTCAGAGAGTTTCCTGCACAAAGGAGAAACATCTGGACATACACTTTCTGCTGGCCCATCCCTCCAGCAGACCAATTAAAATAAGAATCGTGAAAGAGCAAAATTTTAGAAACACAACCTCTGATATAAGACAGCACTAGGAATGGACTTGTCAAGCACCATTAGCTTTTCATTTTATTTTTCATTAAAAAACAAGGAAAGAAGGAGTGTTTACAAGCTAAGCAGTCTGTTCTCTAGTCAAAATACTCTGTCTGATTATGCTCCGGGACCAAGCAATTAACAATGATCAAAGAGTGTATTTGTCGTTAAAAAGTTAATGGGGATAAAAATATCACTATATTGATATATTTTGCTGTTTTTTTTTTAAAATAAAACCATAATTTGACAGTGTTTGACAATATCATCACTGTTTTGTCACTTTTCTTTGGGGGAAGAAGGTGGGGTTTGCCTAAAGGGGGAAAAAGTGAAATAAGGAAAATTCTTGAATTAATACAATTTTTTGCCAAAACCTATCTTTATTTTAAAAAAAAAAGAGCTCAACAAAATTTTTGGTCAGATTTACAGAATGCTCAAGGTGGTTGGTTCAATTACAGCAGGAAAAGAGAAATTCTGAGAACTGATTAAATATGCTGGTATACAGACGGTTAACTGGATTAGTAATTACCTTGCATGTAAAAAAGAGATTTTATGTTTGCCCTGGCACTTTTTGTCAGGATTCTTCTGGGATAAAAAAAAAATCATGCTAATAAATGATTGTTGCAAATAGTAAAACAATTTTGCCTCGATTGTGACTAAACTTTGGAGGAGGAAGCTTTCTGCTTCCATCAGAAGGTAATTAAATAAAAAAAAATTATTTTTTTTTCTGTACACTCACCTAGAGTCACTCTAGGGAAGAGAGAAAAGTGAAGCACGTTGTAATCTTCAGAAATCAGAAGACAATGGAAAAATCTGGTTTTAAGCACTTTTGGGGTTGGAACAAATTGCCATGGCAACTCTCTAAACGTATATGTCTTCAAGGAAATCATGCTGTTCTCCTGAAAAGTGAGATGTATAATACAACGAGCACTTGAAAGTTATCTTTGAAAGGCATGTGTACAGGAAAATCAGAAATATTTTATAAATTCAGACTTATGAAACATTCATGCTGATTCACTAATGTTTCACATGGCAATTATTCTACCCAAAGGCAGGAGCTGAATAACCTTGCCATGTATATGTGCATTTTCAGAAGTGCTTTGTGGTTGGACTGATCGGATCTATCAGCCCCCTTCCTCTGCTTCACAAGCACCCAGAGTCTTTTGCCATCAATAGATAAGTCGCTACTAACTCAGATGGTCGTTAAATCAGAGCCTGAAATATTTAACCCGTTTCTTACACCCTTTCTTCTTCTGACAGGTTGTGTCAGTCAACATGTTATTACCAGCAACGTCAGTGACATGCGGTTGCTGCAGAGTGTAGGGTGACAGAGAGGAGAATTTGACCTAATAATTTCATTGGGAAAAGCTGTTCCTCATATTTTAAACCAATCAGATGGTTTGAAGCATGTGGTCAGGCTGAAAACTGATGGCTCCTCATCCTGACGGAACAAGTAAGGGTCTTAGCTCTTAGACCCTATGAGCAGTAAGAGGAGTAATTTCTTTGCTATAGGATATTTAGTTCCAAAGCCTCTGGCTTGAAAATGTAAATAAAATAGATAAAAGGTTGACCAGTACGAATACAGAGGAGAAAAAATTCATGAGCGTTCATTCTCATCGTTGAGATGGAGCTGGTTTTGTGTTTTTTTCCTGACTTGTTGATTGCTTTTAACTACTCCTAGGGTTTTCTTCCACAAGGATGTGCTGTTTTAATTAATCCAATCCAAAAGGCTGTGTGGACATACTTGTTTTTATCTAAACCAGATTAAATACCAAAACACAGCCTGGTTAAAACCAAAATCAATGTCTTCTGAATAGCCATGTGCACCAGTTTAGCTGAATAGAGAGAAACCCTGAGGGCTGCATTCACACTGTTGACCCAGGATGTTTAATTTTAAGTATCATCAGATCTACTATCATGTCTAAGAAGCAGCAAATGGAGGAGAAATTCACCAATGTCTCCCTGAGGGTCTTCTCCACAAGCCACCATCATGTGCTTCAGAGAGCTGAGATGGTGGCCACTATGCCAAGTTGGGGTAATTCATTATGATTTCAAACACTAGAAGCAAGTTGTGAGCAACTCACTGATTTTTTTCCTCTAAGTGTACCTGTCTAGTGCCTTCCTAAGAGCAGGCAACGAGTCAGTTGTTTTCAGTGGTAGTTCTTGGAAGGAGAATGACCATGGCAATTCGAAGAAGGCATTGCATCTGGCAAGTGGATCACTTGATGGGAATATCTGGGACTAGTGGATCCCTTGATAGGAATAGCTGGGACTGAGAGTTCTGGCTGCAGAATGTGGACACATCTCATTTTGGCTAAGAAAGTGTTATGATCTTTCTATTTCTTTGAGGAGCAAGGAAATACTTTGGCAAAATCTAGCACAAATGAGCCCAAAGGAGATACTGAAGTAGAAAAAAAATTAATGATGATAGACAAAAAGACCATAATACCTATTAGGGATAGTAACCACTGTATCTGAGGAAAGCCTAAAGCCAGAGCCAGACTTTCCAGCTTAAAGAAGGGCCCAGAAAGGAATCTGGATGTTTGAAAACCCACTAAGCTTGTCCCGACTCAGAGCTGATGGCTGGAGCTCAGTGTACATCCCACCATGTGTGTGATTCTCTGGTGTTTTGTCCAAAATTCAGATGAAATTATTGTGATAACCCTTTATGATCTTCAAATCTATGAATATCATATGATTGCTGAACTGGGGTCATAGCTGAACCAGGCACCTGAAATCCTTTCACTCAGTATTACAGTTGGATCAGCCAAAGTCTGAGTACGGGTATGGGTACCCCTCCCTCCCAGCCCCTACCTGTTACAGCTACACATCAAACACCGGCAGGAAAGTTCAGACATCTGAATGAGAACACGAACAGTTCATCAGAAACCAGTGCCAGATCACAGAGGCAAATTAAACAGCTGCTCTAGTGCTGGGAGCCACTGCAATGTCCAAGAGGTTGGGGATGGTACCTGCTGGGTGTGAGAAGCCAGGATGGGTGCAGTGATGGCTGTTACCTATGATGACCCCTCAGTGCTCACATTAGAATTTAGGACTTAATCCAACCTCATCTGGAGTCAGGGATATCCCTTTCTTCAAGGAGGTAAACCCTCTACCCGTCCTTTTTCACATGGATGGGGAGGTGAAGGGAGCTGCTTAATGCTACAGAACAGTGGAGCCAAGCCTGGGTCAGGGCAATTCCCCGCCTCTCCGTGCTGCCTTATCTCAGGGTGTTTCACAGGCAGGCACAGAGCAATGCTTTCTAAGCAGATTTCAGTTGCTGTGGCCATGCTGTGAGCTGATCTGGCACAGCCTGCCTCACAGCAGAGTGTGTCACCTTCTGTCACCCCTCTTGGGTCGGGACTGTCCAATGCTGAAATGACCCTACATGGGACTCTAACCCTGTGTGGTGATCCCATGGCATCGGTGGGGTCACTTGGCTCTGCCATCGAGAGTTACTCTGTGCATGTGTGTGAACAGCAAAAAAATCCCCTGGATGAGGAAGAGAGATGCTCTGAATGCTCTGGCCCACTTAGGTGGGCATTTTTGTCCCTTTAGCTGGTCCCAGCTTGTTCTGGGCTGGAGTGACACCTCCACTGAGGTTAATGGTTTTATATCTGCTTCCAGCAAGAGGGTATCAGCTCCAAGGAGCAACTTTCAGTGCTAAAAATGGGTTTACAAGAGCAAGGGTCTCAACCCACTGTTGTTTAATGGGGAAGAAATCTGCAAGATTCAGAAAGGTTAACATATCCATGAAAAATTTTCATTTAAGAAACTCTAGTATTTTGCAGATGAAAAGCTCATTTTGTACCCGCAGTTTTCCATGACGAAAACATAGCTTTAGAGTATGTGCTAAAGAAATGTTAAAAAAAAAAACTCTCTAGGTGTTAAATGGACAAAGAATTTTTACAATTCAGTGGCATTTCTTCTGATAAAGCAGTGTTTAATCCGACAGCTACAGGAGCTGGGGTGTGACATGAGCATGAGGCCAGAAAATACAAAATGAAGTAATCACGGTGAAGAAAGAAACGTTCTGGATAACACACAGTGCTGGAAATGTTCAATACAGCACCAAATCCTGTTGGTCACTCATCCCAGCCATTTGCCATTAATTTAAGTATTATTGAGAGAATTTAGGGAAAAAAATGTTTCATCAGTGCCTGCAGCAACATAAATACATGTTCTTGCTAGAGAAACTTGCCAGCAACCCCAATATTTATGGGATCTGATGTTGACACATGAGAAATCACATTTTTAACAGCGATGATTTCAAAATGCTGGGGGAAGAAAGCTGAGAGGAGGTGAAGGTGTTTGTGTAAGTCAATGTCATAAATTGGATCAAACCAGACCAAGAGTTTTTAGAAAAGGGCCCTTGATTTAAATGAGAGTCATTGGAGGGAGGACACAAAGATGGTCAATGGAAAGACAATATCTTGTAATGTGGGGGTTGTGACCCTACAGATACTTGAAAAATAACTGTTTCTTAATAAATAAAAAGGAGACAAGTTCCTAAGTGCAGGACTCAAATCTCAGGTGTTTTGGGCTTAATTCCTGAAAGTGCACCAGGAATACTCAGATAACAACATCCCCCAGTTGTCCCACTGAAGGTGTCCCAAGAAGGCTTCTGGAGTCTTCCTGATGGTCAAGTGGGAAGGCTGGTTGATCAAGTTTTCTGTCTGCAAGACGAGGGGGAAGATCTGAAGTGTAAATATGTGGCATGCAGCTGCTAACAGGGTCTTTTCATCATCACCACAAAGAAATGGAGCAGGAACCCCCAATGGGCAGTGAAGCAGAGACCCATGTAACTTCTGAGGCAGGATTTTCGTTCCTGGGGAATACCTCACTTTGTATTTTCATACTGGTTTGAGGTTTTCCCATCCTGACCATCACCACTGCACCTTCCCCAAGTTATTGCCATCTTTCCCTCCCTTGTAGGCTGTACTCTAAACCTAATACGCAACTTGGTCCTCTCTTCCATGGGACAACCTTTTACCATGGATAAGACAAGTTTTGAGACAGCCAGACATCACATTAGTATTAACATATCACTATCCTTATTACACGAGGACCAAATTGAGGCAGAGAGAAGAATGTAGTAAGTAAAAATAATAAAGACAGGCTGACACTCCCTTTTGAGTTGGATTTCTCTTATCTAACATTAGCCATCTGAAAATGAGGCATCTGGCCCTGTGCAGACATCTGGACTCTCTCAAGACTCAGTAGAGAGGCAGTTTCAGAGGTGATTCATCACAGCTCTTCACAGGGCATGAATTGCCCGAGGAAGCTCCACCAGCTGCAGGAGGAACCCAGATGACAAGTTTAGCATGGATACTCACCTTTTAACAGTCAAGAAATATCCTATCCTTGTTTTCTATGACTGAAAAAAAGTCATGGGCAATATTGTTCCACTGCATGATCTGAAATAAGGTGGCTGCTGTTGATCATAGGCAAGGAGATATGTAGAGTTATTATAGAATAGGTGAAAGTCAGAAAGGTAACTGCTAGCATAAAGCCACAGACTATCTAGAAACTGACATTGGTTATCTATGAATAAAGATACTTTGCTGGATCCTGTTACTTTCTTCAGCAGATCAGTTAAGTGCCACTTCAGTTGATAAAAACTGCTCTCATCTCCATGGCTGAAGTGGGCAGGGAGCATGCTTTGGACATCAAAACTGTTGCCCATGCCTTGCTGTCGTTATCACATCCATGCTCTGGGCTTCATGGTGGACCATGCAAATGGAGAAGATCAGGAGGTAGGTGATGATGGTAGTAGCTGTTCCAAGAAGAAGTCAGTTCTTCTGTGTCTTTGCAGTGCTTGGCCACTGAATTCAACAGCATGCAGAACACTCGGATGCTCATCTGAGCTGTGCACAGGAAGGGATGCCTTCCTGATGTCCAAGATGCTGGTAATAGACCATGATTTCAATGGCTCTGCTGTGAGCAGGTGTGGGGTGACCAGACAGCTCCATACAATGTATACTAAAGATGATCCAACCTTTTTATTCCTCACCGACATTCCCAGTGTCCTAGGAAGGTCAAACCCCAGGATCTGGTGCCTGAACCCCACCATCTGGTGCCTCGGCTTAATCCCCTCTCCTTACTGCAGAGGTAGCACTGAAGCCTTCAGCAAAACTCTCCTTCCCCACTGTGCAGTTAGAGGGAGGAAGGAACGACCACATGTGTCCATGTGTGCACATAATCCTGCTCCAGGACAACGTTGTGTTGCTGTGGGTGTGATGACAGTCCACACCTTCCCTGGGAGATGCAGGGCAAATGCAAACTCCTTGCAGTGGCAGTCGGTCCCTAAAGCCATCAGGCTTTGGATTAAGGCCATCAGCCTCAGAAACGCCTCCTCCTTGCCTCTAAGTGAGCACACATATCCTGGTTTCCAAGTGAGACAGATTACAATTCCTTTGTTTTAATTTATTTTGTCCCGTGGACAGGTGCGAGGGTGTCCCTCCAGGAGAAAATGTGTTTCTCTTTATGCCCCATTAAGACTCCAAACCTGCCGAGATATTCAAAAGGAAGCAGAAAAAAAATAAATGCAGAGGTAGACTTTATATCCCTAATCTCAGCTATTTTTCCTTGCAGAAGACCATCTTTGAGTACCATGTTATTGAACCTCCCTGTTTAACGACCCTTCTAATGCACTGCTATCAGGTAGTGCCATCTGTATTTGGGAAAATGCATTCACTCGTCTGTTTACTCAGCATAAATTATCTTTATTTAAAGTTTAATGGAAGTTACATCTATTTGGACATCTGTACTTAACTGATTACTGTCCACATTGGGCTGCCTGGCGGTTCTGCGTGAACTTGCCAGCTGCTATGAAATGATAAGAGCCTAACATATGTTAAGAGCCAGCAACAATCACAGTCAGGGAGTACAATTTAAAAAAAAAAAAATTCTGAGCTGGTAGTTAATAGCAGAATAAAGAAATCCACCCGCTTTCCCCAACTGCCTCTTCCACTCCCATGCTTGTCTCTGCAGTCATTCCAAACCCTTTCATAAGCACATAAAAAACCTCACCCCCTCCTTAGGAGTGAGCGAACTTCTTCGTACATACCATTAAATCCACATACAGTTTGCTACCTATTTTATGCGGTGAAACACTTCTGTCCCTAGGAAGTGAGAGACCATCCCGGTTCATCAGCATCTGCAACAGATTTGGGAAGTTGCTGCCATCTATAGATAGGTATGAGGATTTGCTAGCACAGTTGGAGAAAAGGTTTGAGAGACAGCAACAGGATGGAAAGAAAAGAAGAGAAAATACAAAAAGAGAAGGAGAGGTGCAAGTGTCTGAGGAGCGGCCCCACTGCACTGTAGCGTTGAGTTCATCAAGTCCTATCTCTGGCGATGACTGAAAGCAGAGGGATGCATGAAAACGTATCAGGAGCAGAAATTACTCTGGGCAAAGAGCTTTCTGACTTCAGTATGAGTTTGGAAAGAGCTCAGCAGTAAAGATTTGGGGTTAAAAGCCTCTTCCACAACCTGTGCAGCATGCACAATGCTCAGCCTGATTTTCTCATGCGGTATAAGCTGATGTGAGATGCCAAAATGCTTTGCAGTCCGTACCTTTACTGAATCTCAGGAGTGCACTCAGAGGCTGCCTCGTGTCCATGGAAAAGCAACATGAAATAACCCATCATGGGTCACATCACTGTTAAGCTGCACAAACACCAGCAATCTTGGACTTCTGCTTTTGGTCTGTTCTTTTCCTCTGTGCCTTTCCTCCCATTATCTGGTATTTGCCACACTGCCAGCCGAACTGTATCTTAGAAGACATAGCTTATCTGGGAAGACCACAACTTGGAAATCCCAGTTTTTGACTAGTCCTAATTAAAAGCTTATTTGTGAGTGCAGAAGCCAACCTGATATCAACTGCTGCAGGTCTACTGGAGCCAGTGGAGTTACTCTGGTTAACACCTTTCTGCAGGTAGTCATGACTATTGTGCAAGATCAATGAATTTTTCCCTTGTGATCTATGAAATCCTACCTTTAGATAGACCTCTATGCCAGGAAGAGTGTTGTAGACCTCTCAGTCTCCCTGTCCTATCATCCCATGGACCTCAGGTTAATACAATAAAGCAGACTGCCCTAAATTTAGCTCCCTGCACAGAGAAGTGAGCTATCATTGTTCCTTGATGTGTCCCAGTACTGACATGTCATTTTTGCAGAGGGTACCTAACTGAGAAAGGAGATTCTTCTCTTTGGAAAAAAAAAAAAAAAAAAGGATAAAAAGGATGACAATACAGACTCTGTTGTTCAAGGGCATTTTTGTGTCGCATCTTGCACCGAGGAACACCAAATACCAAGTAAAATCTCAGCATTGAACTGGTTAGGTGAAGGATAGTTGTATGAATCTCCCCAAAATTTCATCTCTTGCAGAGCCGTGTGTGAGATTTACTCTTCTTTACAGCGGATGCGTGCTGCTGGCAGAACAGATAGTGACTTTAATATGACTGGACAACATTTCCTACTGAAGAAAACTCTACTGAGTATCAAAAAAAAAATATTTTATGAAAGGCTTCTTTACGTTTCCTCTCAGTTTTCAGGGTTCCTTTAATCCTTTCATACTTAACTAATTTCTCCCAGGATGAGATGATTAGTTGCTTATGTTTCCTAAACTCTTTGGTACAAATTTAGCCCTGGAGAAAACAGCTGTCAGCTTGTATTTGTTGTGGGTATCTACTGGCCTTGATGACTGGATTTTATTTAGGTCCCAGAGCTGCTCCTGTTACAGTGACGATCCATTGAGCTCCCTTGAAGCAGAACCAGGCTGAGGCTGGGTTTCTGAAAATAAACTCCTAAAATCCCATTGTAAAGTTTCATAATTACTGACCCCTATCAAAGTGGATTGAGTCTCAGTGAGACCTAGTAGCAACCTACTTTCACAAATCAGGGCAGTCACTTACCTACTTGGCATGGATTTAAAGAGTTGAACACCAGGCAACGATTTCTGGAAATCTTAGTGGAGTGGAAAAGACATCCAAACAGCCTGTGTCTGCTGGAAGCAGAGAGACCCGTGGTTTTCAGCTGGAAAATAGCTGAAGGGTGGAAACCCTTGTGCTCCTGCAGTCAAACCAACCTCTACCTCATGGGCACTGACCTGTAGGATGAGGACCACAAGTGAAGACCAAGTGTGGTCTGCAGAGCTTCTGAAGAAGGGATGGACCATCATGGATTGATGGAAGAGGTATCAATGTTTTTTTCTCAGGGCTCAAGGGCTCTTCCCCTCTTGTACAACCCCATGGGAAGCGGTGACACTCAGGGGACAGTTTCCACACACGCTCCTGCTCTGACTTCAGGAACCTTCTTCCTTGGCTCCATGGAGAACTCATGAATGTGTCTCATCCTCAGCCACAGAAAGACTCTGGTCTGAGACAGAAAGAATCAGAGAAGCTGCCTACCCGTCTATGTCTTAAATGGAAGAAGAAAATTTGACATGAGTCTCTTAGTCCCTCACTTTCCATTGAAGCTTCCTTTGTCTCCTTTAGCCTTTACTGTGTGAGACAAGTACAGATTGTGTGTGGTGGCTCCTCTCTTTCTACTGACACAGAAAATTACTTTTATTTATTGTTATGATTAAGTTGCCATATGTTAAGTTTTCATCATATGGCTGCACGTAGTGATAGATAAGTGTGCATCCTGAGGATTGGACGTATGTAAATATACCTTTTTAATCTATATTTATTCTATATATATCGTATATATATGTTTGTATATAGTAGTCTGATGTTTATATTCTTATTTTTCATCGTCATGGTAGAACTGGTGCAATACAAGCACAGACTGCCTTGCTGCACAGGAAAACACAAAACAGTCCTAGAAAATGTGTGTGTGTAACAGAGAGTCAAAGAATAAGACAGAGAGACATAGAGATGGAGAAAATGATGGTATATACATACACACACAAATGCACAGGCAGGGCCAGATTTCTGCTATCATTTATGATGGTATAAATCTGGGATAACCCTCCTGAAATCATGACAATGACATGAGAGTAAAATAAACAAATTCATAACCGTGTTGTAATGTAATTACAGTTTCAATTACTTAGAAATACAGATGCACACACCTTCTCCTTCCATCCTGCATACACATTCCTG
>NW_010143128.1:47317-51545 GCF_000699245.1 Pterocles gutturalis
AATTTCTGAGCAACATGGGAATAAAAACTGCTACTTGCCGATTATAATTCTTGGAACATATTCTAGAGTTACAGGTAGTAGGTGGTGAAGAGGCTTATTTTATATTTTCTGATGGAGGTTAAACAATATATGTTTAAAGAAAGATCCACAGTTTCTAGAAGGAATAGAAAATTAGTAAATCTACACTGAATAAGTTCAGAGGACCTGAAGAGCTGGGCATTTGTTGGAGGTGTTTTGAAGTCCTATGCTTTGCATGGGGCAGGCTGGTTCGTTGTCGTCATCTTGTTCATGAGTATTGGT
The DNA here is from genome assembly GCF_000699245.1 of Pterocles gutturalis. Lineage (NCBI taxonomy): Eukaryota > Metazoa > Chordata > Aves > Pterocliformes > Pteroclidae > Pterocles > Pterocles gutturalis. The sequence continues at coordinate 47,618 of NW_010143128.1, forward strand.
CTGTTGGCAGCGATTCATTTGCATTACAGCAGGAGGAATTGTGTGTAAATCAAACAGTTAGTGCTTTTTTTCCTAAACTGAATATAGAGGATTCAGTTAGCTGTGGTCCCAAAATCCAAACCATTTATACCTCTGCTTTAGTTTTAGTGTTTTCGTTGAAATGACAACTAATTATTAGAGAGCTTTGAATGAAGACTTTTTTGTCTAGATGAATTTAGCATTTTCTTATTTAAAAAATTAAACTGTGATCAATTCCCCCAACACTAAATCACACAGAGTTTATAGACCTAAGCAGAAAAACCTTATATTTTGGTGCTACTATGAAACCACTCAACGAATAAATCTCTGTTTTAAGCCAGGGATATTTGCCAGGGAGAAAATATTTTTGCTATCACAGAAAATAACTTATTATTCTTAATGTATTCAGGAGCTATGCGCTCCTAAGGTACATTAATAGCTTAAAAGTTATGATATTTTTCCATTTTAAGTATTATTTTATTTTTATTTTCTTTCTGCTTTTTGCTTCTAATACTTACGTTCTTCCACTTCTTTTCTCAAGTTATAAAGTCATCTGTTGTAAAAAGTAACCCAGGTCTCTCGTACTATCAGATGTCTCCAGGGGACATGAACTCTAAGACTAAATTACCATTACATCACCATGAGAGTCACCCTACCATCTCCTGAGAATTGCAACATCATCTCAGGAAATGACAATCAGAGTTTCTGGGACATGGATTACAAATAATCTGCTCTCCAAAACATGCTACAGAGTTCAGCACGCTGACTTGCATTGACTCTGACGGCCCCATGGGAATGTGATGATTTGTCACTAGCAGGTAATTTGGGTAACAGACTCGAAGGTGACCTTTGATACATGGTGACTTTCCCCAGCCCCACTTCTGGTTGTGCTCACGTCACACCAACTATTTCTGCTGTTGTCTTCATGGCTTGTACTAGACCTGCATGACGGTTAGGTGCCAAGACAGCAGAGTGGCCATCAGCCCTGTGCCTGGGATGGGATGCCAGAGTCCGACTGCTAATATTGGGCAAAGGATGGAAAGTGGGAAGACCATGGCCATTGCTGGGGATGGTCTCTCCCAGTCACCACAGCCTCAGGCTCCTCATCTTCCAAGGATACAAGCTGAGCTCGTGCTGAAACCACCTGGGTACATATAACATGGTCAGGGATGTGCCAGCCTTTGTGTCATGGAGAAACAAAGCAGCCCACAGCAAATCACTCCCCATTTTCTAGCATTAAATCTTGAGGTCCACTCGCTGTTGCTCTGCACAAAATCCCGACCCTGAAAGCCAGCAGAAAACCTCCCCTGGGCCACAATAACATTGCTGCTTCTTTCTCCCGGGGTTCAATGCAGTTGCATAAGCAAAGTATCTAGGAGCACATGAGATGCCTTGGGCTGTACAGCAGACCCCCATGAGGCTGGAGCTGAGATGGGATGTATGTGGGACCTGGACCCTTCCAGCGCAGCATCCAGGGGGCTTTTAAAACTCCACCAGATGCATGTGTTTTTCATGCCCCAGCTGAAACACAGATACACATTCTTACGTTATAGACCAAACTTTCCCATGTAAACCACTGAGATTTACCAATATGTTTTAGATCAATTGTGAATATAAAAAACATCTGCCTCTTCCCACCCCCCCCCACCTGCCCTGTGTGGAACATTGGCACACATGGAGGTATTCTTGGATGATAAGACTGCAGACTCAAAGGGGTTTTGCAGACAGAAAAGAGTTATGAAAGCATCAGGGCTGTTGTTCCTGCAAAGACATCCTGCGATCTCCCAGCAGAGAGTGCATCCCACAGAGAACTTCTTCAAGCTTGGAGCACAATGAATGCAACACTTTTTTAGTAGTTCAGAGATAAAATTTCAAACATTTGCTTAACTCCAGTGAACAGTTGTCAGCAGAGGTCCGTTCAACACCTGCTTCTGCCATGGATCTGCTCTGTGATCTTGTGCAAAGCTCTTGCCTTGTTCTGTGCATCAGTCTGCTTCTCTGTTTAGTGGAGGGGAGGATATGAACCTGTTTGAGATAAAAGGAGTGAGCTTGCAAGGTAGAAGCTTCATGAGTGAGTAACCAAAAATCATAACTTGCCCACTTCAGATCAGATCCAAGAAAACCTCTTAAAAAGAAGTTTAAAAAAATATCAAATGGTAGATTTCTCAAGCTTTCATTCCCATGTGACAAACCTCAGCTTTTTCAGTTCCATTCAGTTAAGTTAATCGTATAATAGTTCTTATTTTATTTACTCACTGAATAATAAAAAGTGTTCATATGGCTGTAATTAAAAAGCAAATTCACAAAGGGCTACAGAAGAGCGCTTAAGGATCCTTAAGAAAATGTGGAAAGAAATGTCCCAACTTTTGAGTTCTTTACCTAGAAATTTTAATAAAGTTGTTTAAATTAAGTCTGCTGCTTGTAGAGGTAAGTGTGGAGTTGGGTATTTCTGTGTGCAAATGTGTAAGATATATGCATGTTTGTGTGCATTTGTACTTTTCAAAACTATTGAAATACTGTCAAAGCAAATATTCCACCTAAAATATCCATGATTTAACCTTTTCCTACAGAAAGTGACTTTTTTTTGGATAAACCAATTTCTAAGATCAAAGGTGTGAGAGGTTCTCTTTTTAAAAGCCGGAAAACAAAGTGAGCCCTGAAACCTAGATTTTCTTCTGAGCCCTGTCAGACATGCTTGTCCCATCTGAAGAGCATTTATACCATAGAAAAATAAATAGGTAGGCTACTTCCTAAGTAAATGATATTTGTAAAAGTTGAGGATAGTCACAACTTCTAAGAACATGTAAAACACCTAGAACATCATCTAAAAAATAGGGCAACTTCCAGGATCACTTTTTTTTACATGATGCTTTGGCCATCCTCAACTCTTGCTGATTTCACTGGCTGTTGAGAGGTCTGAATCTTGGGAGAGTGCTTGATATCTTTTAGGGTCAGTCATTATGAGTTAAGGAAGCAATGCAATTTTTCCCTTCAGAACTGTTCAGTCTAGAGGCCAAAAAACAATTCCCTTTAGGGAGATCTATCAGATAAAAAGTTGAAGAAGCTAATGGAGGATTCTGAAGTGAGATTGCTATTTACTCTTATAGAGTCGCTTGAGAACTACTCAGGCAAATGGACAAAGTGTACAGAAAAACAATTGCCTGTACACTGGCCATGAGTAAATTTAAGCCCACAGTTAAGCAAAGGCTTCCAAATACTAAAAATATGAAGGTCTGGAATAACAATGGAGTAAGGACTCAATGTTGAAAAGGAGTTTGCAGTCCTATTGTCCTTTTATTTGTAACTCTGCAGTACTTAGGAAGTTCAGCCAATTATGGTTTCCGTACTGTAGGCAGCATACAAAGAAGAGGCAAGAGACAGCCTTTAACTGGCTGATCCTTCACTCTAAGCTAGAAAAGCACAGAAGAACTCTTGACCTGTTCTCAAGATGGGGAACAGAGTGATGGAGGTGATTGCAACACTTTTTCCTCCATTCAGTGCCTCTCAGGTCTCCATTGGAGTCCTGGCCACGTTCTGGGCTTCACACTGCTGGTCAAGACCAACTTGAAAAGAGAAGTGTGGGGAAAGATCACGTATCTTTCAAGGAGGGAAGGAAAATAATGTCATTTAATCTACAGAAGAGACAACTGATGGGGAGACTCAAGGAAAATCTTTAAATACCTAAAAAGAATAAATTTTTCTTTTGACCATTAAAGGTATAATAACAAACCATTGGTTTAAATGCAGAAAGACTTTAGAAAACCCAGAAACACTGGAATGTGCTGTGTCTGAAGAACAATCCCTGTCTCTAGAGAATATAGAACAGATTAGACCAACGTCTACCAGGATTGGTTTATATGCAATGGATTTAGGTGGGAATGGACTAAATGACCTATTAAGGTCTTTCCCT